>NC_054378.1:30042736-30292736 GCF_017654675.1 Xenopus laevis | reverse complement strand
AGAATAGAATTATGTCCGTCTCTGAATGATTTTTAGTAAATGAGAAGCCTATTGTAATCCATATATTTAGTACATTGGATACTGGACTGCTCTAGTTGTCATTTTGGAGTTAGGGAAAGGAATCATTCAATTTATAGGCAAATTCTCTGGCAGGCGATCTGTTACCCAAGCTGCTAAATTATTAGACAAGCTGCTACTGAAATATCTAGGATGATATTACAGGTATGGGGTCCATTATCCAGAATGCTCTGAATTACTGAAAGGCCATCTCCCATAGACTCCTTTATAATAAAATAATCCAAATTTTTAAAAGGCATTTCCTTTTTCTCTGTAAGATATAGTTAATCCTTATTGGAAGCAACATTTGCCTATTGGGTTTTTTCATTTTATTTTAATATCTGAGAATGTTTTGTGCATTCTCAAATAACAATTACAAAGGTACTTGCACCTATATAATCTAATTTGGTTAAAGAAACAGTAACACCAAAAAGTGTGCAGTGTTAAATGCTTGTGCAATGAGCCTAATTAGCCAGCATTAGTAGTTTCCTTTCTTCCCGTTCAAAACAAATTAAATCATCTTCCACCTTTGTATAAATGCTGATGGACCTTGTCAAAATGTGACAGTGAGTGCACTCATGTAACCCTGAGGGTAAATCCTTCCAATGGCAATCTCATGTGGCCTGAGTGATTCTTTAAAGCAAGGATCCCTAACCTTTGTTACCTGTGAGCCACATTCAAATGTAAAGAGAGTTGGGGAGCAACACAAGCATGAAAAATTCCCTTGGGGTGCTAAATAAGGGATGTGATTGGCTATTTGGCAGCCCCTATGTGGACTGGCAGCCTACAAAATACTCTACTTGGCACTATACTTAGTTTTTATTCAATTAAAACTTGCCTGCAAGCCTAGAATTCAAAAATAAGCACCTGCTTTGAAGAACCTGAGAGCAACATCCAAGGGGTTGGAGAGTAACATGTTGCTCACGAGCTACTGGTTGGGGATCACTGCTTTAAAGTATCAAAAAACTTACAGTCACCTTATACTTACACATCTGACAATGAAATAGCCGACTTCTTCTTTAAAGTTTGGCTTTTCACACAAGGAGAGAAGAAGGAAGCCGATTGCTCCATGGTAGAAGAACCCCTGGACTGGTGCAGTTTTCTGCTGATAGGAGCACCAGCCTGGGGTGTCAGGTAAGTATATAAAATCACTTGGGATGCCAATTTTCCTTATACTTTAACAAGAGATTCATATGGATCAAAAACCTTTTTAGGTTATAACCTTTTTGGAAATGGTAAAGCAGCATAATTAAACAATTAAAAATATCAGATCAGCTCCCTCTAACACCTCTGCAAGAAACAATACTGTTTTGGTCAGAATTCTGTATTTATTGGGATCACCAAGGTATTGTTTTGCCTTCCCAATCCACAAAGGTGCCATTATGTTGTTCATTCAGGGAAAAGATTATCTTCATCATGCCAGCAACACTGGTTTGTTTTGTTAATGGTGCCTGGAACAGAAAGAAAAAGTTACAGGACCAGAAAATTTTTATAAATTTTTTTTCATAGATGAGAAATAGACAGACTACATTCTGGGTGCTCTGATAAAGTAAAAACAAATAGGTACTGCTAAGGTAACTGGTGTATCCAAGTAGCAGTACATTGGCCAACAATGTATGTAGGCTGAATGATTGGCCCACAGACTAAATTGCAAGACACAAGGGTCCATAGATTATATGGACGTATTCTATCAGTTGTTTTCATTGTTCAGACAGACAGTCTCTCTGCCAGTGCCCCATATTCTAGCATATATTCATGTCTCTTATTTCGATCTGCAGCCTGGTTGCTAGGGCTAAACCAGATAGTTGTTGAAATTCCAAACTAGAGAGCTGATCCAATTAAAAGTGTCCAAGATTATCACTATCTACATCATACTAACAGTTAATTTAAAAGTTATCAACCCCTTATGCACAATTTACTTTTACATGTACCTATCTGTCAATATTTACAGTTAAAATACATGTTAACACTAGTTAGAAATAGAATATATGAGACCTTATAATGTCTAAATGGGATACAAAATTTATTTTGATCTCATTAAAAAAAATACTTTTAACATAATATTTCCTCATATCTCCCTCATGCATTTTTTATTGAAAAATTTGGGAGTTACAAGAATTGGCATACCATTATTTAATTGGAATTCATTTTATCACCCCAAAAGCCGTCAATAATTCTAAACTTGCTTTGTCACTAAAGTCTACAGGAAGCTTGCAAAAAATGAAACACCTTTAGGACAGACAAAAATGGGTGAGAAATATGAAAAATCAAGAATAATTTTTTCAAAACTCTCCCTCAGTGAATAGGCAATTACACTGCAGTAAGGAACTCGTATCTATGCACTAATGATTTACTAAATCTAATTAGACAATGAAGATATGTTATTTTTTATTTCTTTTTCTTTGGTATTTTTCTTACCTTTTCACCACCCATGTCAGTTTGCACCCAGCCTGGATGAATGGCAATCGAAATAATTCCATCCTGCCTGTAACCTTCCATGTGACACCTTGAGAGCATGTTCAGAGCAGCCTGTATACCACAGTACCAACAAATAGTCCATTAATTACCAAGTAAATCAGTATGATGACCTTTGCTTACTATTATAGTTTTTAAATGTTTCCAAACCCACATAAACTCTACAAAGTTTGTTACAAAACATGTTATATAAAAAATGTTAAAATATGAAAAGCTATTATAGGTCACAAGGAGTCCCATGACCATATATAAGGGGTCATTTCTACCTTGCCCTAGGTACAGGCTCAAAGCAGTCCTTAATGGATAAGTAAACCTTTAAAATAAGTGAAGGTAAAATTGATGATGATTCTTTTGCAATTTACATTATTTATTTTAATTCCAATTAATTAAAGTATACATGTACTGTTTATATAAATTAATTGTTACAACCTGATGGACAGTTTCTGAACATTCTGACCACCGAGTAGTCAAGGAGAAAGAAATGTTCTGATGTTCTTATGCCTAGGAAAGATTTGAGAGAGGTTTCTAATTTTTTACAAAGCAGTTGAACATCAGAGCAGCCCTCTTTTTTCTCCTGAAAGCTTCCTTAACTACTCGGTGGTCAGAATGGTGTGTCGGCTGCTGATAATACCACAGATAATGTCATGCAGGCATGTAAGGTAAATTATAATATTTTGCTTTTAGCTGAACACTTCTGCTATGTCTCTAAACCAGCGTAGTGGAATTAGCTATAATCATTTACCCTTAACTGCGTACCTGTGGTGCTCTTGGTGTATGGAAGCAAGGCTGGGCAACAGACCATGTCATGCTTTGTTTGGTCTGGGCCATTTTAGGGGGAATTTTTTAAGACCCTGGACAGAAGTCCAAACAACTTATGTCCAAGGTCTTCAGCGCCGGATTTCTTTTCCGGCTGCCCCTAGGCCGCGCGGTCCGGCCAGGCGGCTGCGCGGTCCTATCGCCCACCTTCCCAGCACGCCGGCGAAAAAACGCCGGCGCATCTACTGTAGTTGAACGGGACGCGAACGTCCCCCATAATGTGGCTGGGCGGCATGCCGCCCCTTTTTTTTACCGCCCTAGGCCCGGGCCTATGCAGCCTTGCCGCAAATCCGGGCCTGAAGGTCTTGCTATACTCTAAAAAGTCTGGCACGTGGTTCAGAGCGTAGCATGGTTTGTACAACACAGCCTTGTCCTTACCATCAGACATTGGGGGGGATGCCTACATGCTACACCCTGCCTGCTCCTAATCTGCCTACTGCATATAGTGCCAAATGCAGGCAGTGCTGTATTCATGGGATTAACGTAGATGTCTGTGCTATGAAACAGCAATTCTGATACCTGCAGGGTCTGCCAAGTAAAACATGCAAGCAAAGGAAAAAACATCTGTGACAAAACACACTAAAGCACTAAATGATTGAAGTAAATTTTTTTTTTCTATTTTTCTCAAATTTTAATGTGCAAATTAGGATATGGTTCAGTATTTAGACAAATCTTTTGTGGAGGACAAAAGGAGACAGATTCAATGTATTTCTAGCTGATACTTCCTGTCATCTGGAATCAAATATATTTTATGCAACTCTGTAAAATGACATCTAGAATTCAACGAATTTCAAATTACATTTAAAAAATCAGACATATTAATGCATTATATAAATATAAGCTCAACACCTACGCCTAGATCCTACAAGGGATAATGTACCCTATATAGGAAATTACAGGTTTTGTGCTTGTGACTGTCATACCTTGCTGCAGCGATAGGAGATAACTGGCAATGCTGAAAACAAATTGGGAAGCTCTTCTAGGGAGCCCAGCAGAGCTGAGATATGAACAATAGCTGATTTTCCTGAGCTTTCTACTCCAGATCGTTTTAGCAAATGATGATATGCCTAAAATAGTATGAAGAAGCATTAAAAACACAATATAGTCAACATTAAGTTTGCACAAATAATTGTATTCTTCCATGATCAAATGTATAAAAACCCTGCAGTACAGGGTTCAAAGTTCAAAAATTGGTGCAAACCACCATGTTTTTTGCACTCTACCCCACTACTTCATGAACACAGGTCTTTGCACTCACCACAATAAATATGAGCCCCCTGATGATGAAGTAGCATTCAGAACTGCATTAAGCACAGGACTCTTTAGCACCTTGTGCCTACTGATGTTCACTTACGAATAATACAGATTCATGACTTCCAGACATGCAAGTTATGGAGTGCTATTGGATACAAGGTGCTAAAGGACAGGGCAGACTTGCACTTGCCAGCTTTGGGCTCTGCACCTGGTGCGTAATTTAGTTATCCAGTGCAAGGTGCAGAGAGGCCACAGAAGCAAGCAGCTAATAAATGCTTTGGCACCCTTTAGTTACATACATACAAAAACACATATACATTCACTTGCTTATGATTAAGGGATTCATTTCCGTAAAGTGTAAGAATTTTACTGCAATAAACCTACCTTCCTTTTACCGGAGTGCTGTCTTTTTCCTTGGTATCGTATATACTGTACGTTCACTTACAGTATACAAAAAACAAACTGAAGACTTTTCCAAGAGCCCATCTTACATGCATTCAGGGAATCTGCCATTACAATATCTATATTTAAGCATATTTATTAAAGGCTCCGGCTTCCAAAACCAAAATTCCAAACACAAAAAACCCTACTATACCCATCGCAGTTACCTGTTTCTTCAAAGTATGAATAAAGGCCATTTTTTACGCTGAAATCCAATTGTTCAACGGTTCTTCTCTTTATGTATCATTTGAAATCCTGGCAGGGAAGGAGGGACTAAACACTGATGTTACCAAATGTAACAACTTCTCCACAACTTACAGACAGCATGCAGGAACTACATAACCCACAATGCATTGCACTGTGATGTTCTGTTCCTTATTGAAATCATGTGTGCAGGGAATTGTGGGGTTTTGAGGATGCAGGCTGAGGACAGATGGCTGCTGATACAAAGTAACAGTATCAGCCAGATCAGCAAAGTAGTCAGACAGATCAGCAGGAGAGCAGGGGGCTAGGCTTAGGAAACTGTTCCAAACCATTCAAAATCATGAAAAGTCTGCATATTTTTTAATTAATGTATATTGCAAAGTTGCTTGAAATTATGTTTATAAAAAGATTAAAGGAGAAGGAAAGCTCCAAGACAGATTAGCCACAATAGTGCAAGATAGAACGCTATATTTATTCTTCAGAATGCTTTACCATACCTGAGTATACAGCTCTAGACACTGTCTCTGTTTGTTTAGGATAGAAGCTGCCATATAAGCTTGGTGTGACATCACTTCCTGCGTAAGTCTCCCCCTGCTCACATACAGCTCTGAGCTAAGATTACAGCAGGGATGGGAGGAGGAGCAAACTGAGCATGCTCAAGCCCTAGCCCTGGAGAATTATGCTGAAAACAGGAAGTCTGATACAGAAGCCCATGTGTACACAATAGAAGTAAATAAATGCTGTGTTTGAGGGCTCAGAGCAGCATTACTTTGAGGGTTTACTGGTGTATTTATATAGACCTTTCTGATAAAGCTTACTTAATTTTAGCCTTTCCTTCTCCTTTAAGTTATGTTTGTGTGGAGTTCCTCTTTAAAGAGTGAAATTCCGCCACTTTCCATTCATTTCTATAGCAGTTTTAAAGGCATATTTACCAAAGAGTGAACTTACACTTTTACCCATTGATAAAAACTCTTTTAAAAATCCCATAGAAATGAAGGGAGAGTGGAGGAATTTCACACTAGGAGACTGTTGTAATGTCTAACTTCACTCTATAATAAATATGCCCATAGTATTTTGTGGCACCAGAACATAATGCAACCATATTTGTGTATACATGCTTTTAGATTAGATGGTTCACCTTTCAGCAACCAGATATCTGCTAAAACTGCTAAACTGTAGAGCTAAATCATTAAAAAAAACAGAAATAATTAAAAATCAATACCAATTGCAAATTATCTCAGAATGGCACTCTCTATATTATAATAAATGTGATTTTAAAAGTGAACAACCCCTTAAAGTGTTTTTTTCTTAGACCTAACCTGAGTCATTAGCATAGGGCCAACCACATTCACGTTGTAGACATTCATCATGTCTTCTGAGGTTTGGGTCTCTAGAGAGTTTTGAGTCAGAATCCCAGCATTATTGATCAGCAGGTCCAGGCCTTCTCCATTTAGATGCTTCTCTACTTCTTTCACAGACGCATTAACACTTGCAGGGTTGGTAGTATCTGAAAAGTACAGAGTTAATGAATTATCAGCTGTGAGTTTAATACAAATACTGTTTATTTTTTTACTGGGATAGTGTAATAAAAGCCAATATGACTATGAAGATTTTCATTCATCCAGGTCATGGAATATCTAATATAAGTAATACAAAAAACAACTGGGCTTGCCGAGTTATTTTTGAAAACGTTTCTCTACTCATCCGAGCAGCTTCTTCAGTTCAACTGACTGGTGTGGAAAGTTCTCGGCATATACACTCTTCCACTAATCCAATCACAACGGCACATTATAACTCTTCAGAGAGGTGACATCTGAAATTCACAGAGGTTTTGATTCTCTGTAGTTACTGTGATAGGATTACCAATGTGTCATGCAACTCCTAGAAACAGGTGTTACTTACGAGAGTTGCACGAATCCATTCATGCAACTCTCACAAATGGCGCAACACATAAATTGACAAATAAGCAAATTCACCACCTTACTGTCACAAAGCAGCAGTTGGAAAAGGACAGAAGAGCTAACCTGGAGGCAGATAGATGAGACACCAAAGAACATCAAAGACACGTGGGTTAAGAACCAGATCAGAGTATCAGATAGGGTACTAAAACAGCCAGAAAAGGATGTGCTAGCCAAGGGGTTGAACTATGCAGTGACACCACAACACATCCCAGTAGTTTAACTCATCACAGCCACAGAATCTGCCATCAATAATAATCACATAAAAAAGGAACTCAGACTAAAAGTGTGAGCTGCCTTGTCAAGTGCCAGAACACCTCCATCTAACCTTACTACACAAGAGAGGAGAGCTCTCAGTTCTCTGAGTAAGGACCTGAACATCACTATCCGCCCAGCAGATAAAGGGCGATGCACAGTTGTGCTCAACACAACTGACTATCACTGCAAGATAACCATACTACTCAGTGATAGCAATACATATGAACCTTTAAGGAAAGACCCAACCAGCTGTTACAAGATAAAGGTGATAGGCTGCTTACAACAACTTGAGAAGGAAAAAGCCATCAATCGAGTTTTATACCACCGCCTGTATCCCAGAGAAGCCACACCATGCTTATACAGACTCCCCAAGATACACAAAGAAGGAGCCCCACTAAGGCCCATTGTCAGCAGTATAAATTCAGTGACATACAGCATTGCAAAATTTTTGGCTAACATCTTAGCCCCATTGGTAGGCAATACAGTACATCATATCCAGAATGCCAAAGACTTTGTAACCAAGATTCATGGCATTACACTAGAGGCATCATATGATGTCACTTCATTGTTCACATGTATACCTACGACAAAGGCAATTGAGACTGTAAGAAACCGACTGCAGCAAGATAACACCCTCAGTAGTAGAACAAAGCTCAATCCTAACCAAGTATCACTGTTGCTAGATTTGTGCCTTAACACCACATACTTCAAAGTACAAGGACCTTTTTATAGATAGAAACATGGCTGTGCAATGGGTCTCCCATTGTAGCTAACTTGTACATGGAGGAAGTGCAAAAGAGGTCCTTACTTACTTTCCAAGGAAATACACCGAGTCACTGGTTCAGATATGTGGATGAAACTTGGGTTAAAATCAGATGAAATGAAGTGGCTGCCTTTAAAGAACACATTAACTCAATGCACAATAACATTAAGTTCACAAGGTTAGATGTCCACAGGAACAAACTTGCCTTTTTGGACTGTTTGTTATGCATCCAAGAGGGGGGTAACTTGAAAACGGAAGTATACAGGAAACCCACTCACACGGATCAATATCTGTTCGATTCCCACCATCCACTGGAACACAAAATTAGAACTCTGCACCACAGGGCTGAATGTGTGCCAACACATACAGCGTCCAAGGACAAGGAGCATAAACATCTCAGAGAAGCTTTGAAAGTGTGTGGCTACAGCAGCAACCAAGCCCAACAGGAACACCAAAAGAAATAACCGCCCCGAGACACATAGTAGGTGAAACAGTCATCCGATATGTAGCTGGAGTGTCGGAGAAACTCAGGAGGATTTTAAACAAACACCACGTCCCTGTGTTTTTCAAACCTAACAACACACAGACAAAAACTGGTACACCCAAAGGATCCAACGCCTAAAGAAAAACAAAGCAAAGTGGTATACACAGTCCAGTGTAGCGAGGAGTGCACTGATTGGGGAGACAAAACATCTGCTCACCAAGTGAATGGCTCAGCATAGGAGGGCGACTCTACAGGGCAAGACTCGGCTGTCTTTCTACACAAGGGACACTCCTTTAAAGATAGCAATGTCCAAATCTTGGCTTAAGACCACCGCTGGTTTGAAAGAGGCGTGAAAGGCGATTCATGTCAAGGTGGAGAAACCATCCCTGAACAGAGGCAGGGGCTTTAGACACCACCTGTTTGCTACATACAATGCTGTTCTAACATCTTTACCCTGGCGGGTTCAGAACACCACACATTCATTCATGCAACTATCACAAGTAACACTTGTTTCTAGGAGTTGCATGACACATTTGTAATCCTATCACAGTAACTACACAGAATCAACACCTCTGTGAATTTCAGATGTCATCTCTCTGAAGAGTTACAATGTGCCGTTGTGATTGGATTAGTGGAAGAGTCTATATGCAGAGAACTTCCCACACCAGTCAGTTGAACTGAATATCTAGATAGATAGATAGATAGATAGATAGATAGATAGATAGATAGATATCTTTATCATTAAAGAAGGCATGGCTTGTAAAACATTAGCAAAAATTTGTGAAACGGCAAAAACGCATTGAAGTCAATGGGCGTCCAAAAATGTTGTATGCAAGAGAAATTTTTAAGCATGCAACAATTTTTTCTCACTCCTAATGCATTAAAGTCAATGGGCATTTTTTCTTATGGAAACTTTTTTTGCAGTGAAATTTGCCAATCATCACCACCTGTTGCCAATCTGACCACAGGTGATCAGTGTAAGCCATCTAACTATAAAACCCCCTGCTCTGCACTTACTCATTGCCCAATGTAGGTCTATTCTCAGATAGTTCCTGGGTATGCATGTGACCTGAATTACTGTTCCTGACCGTTGCCTGTCGTTGATCTTTGCTGATTCGCTGCCTGAACCGACCTTGCCTGATTACGGACTAATCTCCTGGATCCTGATTCTGTACCGTGCTGTCTGTTTGGTTTTGACCCAGCGTGTTTATCCTGACTACACTCCTGGTTCCTGACCCTGCACTACACTGTTTGACTGGTACTGACCTGGGCTGTTCCACAACTATGCCCTAACCCTTGCCTGCTCAGAACTCTCCCCTTAGTCCTCTCACTTAAAACTTGGCGGCATCCGAGTAGTGGAAGTGGTGTGTGAGCCGAAATCGTGACCTTGGGGCTTGTTCTGGGTTTTGGAATGCCATATGTTACATGTGCATTTGGTTGATTAACCCAAAGCAGCCAATCAAATGCTTGTTTTCAAACGGGTTACCACCAATTGCTATGCGTTGATAGGTTAGTAGACTCGGTGCATAATTTTTATTACATAACCCAAAGCATAATGCTGCAAATCTATTGAGCCAGTGACAAATGACAACCAGTCAGGCATTTATTTTTACTTACTGTATAGGGCAGAGCTATCAAAAAAAAAAACACAAATAGTTTCTATAGAAGTCAATAGAGAATGATTCCAAGCAACCTTGCAAACTTTTTCTCCATTTTATAAAAACAGCCGAAATTTTTCAGTATTTTTGCACGACAAAATGCAACCGTGACTATTCAGCTGCTTTTTCTTAAATATGTTAGTTCCCTAGAAAAAAATGTGATTGCAGAGAAAAACTTATGATTTTTAGCTGCACAGCTAATGAATGAAAGCTAATTGAACCAATTTACAACATACCCCCTTAGACTCCAAATTAATACAGGAAAAAATATGTATGTGTTGCACATGAGTATGTGTAAGCCTGTGATTGGTGTTTGTAATATGCAGGGCCATAACTAGGGGAAGGCAGAAGAGGCACCTGCCTATGGTGCAACGAAAGGGGGGAGCTGGTCAGGTACCTGTCTTCTGCGTACCCCTAAATCATGTTTTCTGCTCTCCCCTGCCTCCCTCCCCGCCTCCCTCCCCTCCGGCGATCTCCCCTGCCTACAGCGCATGCATGCGCACAGTCTCAGTCAGGGACGTTCGTGAGCACGGGGTGGGGAGCGCAGTGGCTGGGTTGCCTAGGGCGCCCGGTCGGCTTAGCCCGGTGCTGTTAATATGATTAGAGAAAATACAAATGCCAAGTGTTCAGCAAGACCAACTAATTTATTGTCCACTTACCAAGCTGAATTACTACAACATTTGGATGCTTTTCAGACAGCTTCCTCAACTCCTATAAAATAAAACAAGTAAGTGCTTAGTTATATGCAAACAGGTAATTGCCTGATATTGTCACAAGACTCTTACCACACTTTCACACTTATCAATATGCAAACAGGCGATTGCTTGATATTGTCACAAGACTCTTACCACACTTTCACACTTATCAATATGCAAACAGGCGATTGCTTGATATTGTCACAAGACTCTTACCACACTTACACACTTATCAATTTCCAAGTTTTTACTAGGAGATATGAATTTATCCATGACTCTCCATTGTGCTCTTCATAACACGTTCCTTTTGCACCCTTTTAATTTGTCATTATCCACTCCCTTTTTAATTTCTATTTTCTTTGGAATTATTTTCTGCATATCTTTTAAAGGGCAAGTCAACCCCCCCAAAAAAGAATTGCAGTTGAAAGCAGCATTTGCTTAACTCCTGGTTGTCACTTTTTAAACAATGTTGCAAAGTCTGAGTTCCCCAGCAAAGACTGATCTGTTTAACAGTTGCTGTCTCTTATGGCCACCAGGACAGAGAATAAGAAAGGGACAGGCAAACACTACTTTCCAATAGCAATACATTTACAAATAAACTAAAAAATACAGAACATGTAATAAATGTATCATGCAAAGTTGCTTAGAATTGTGTTTCCTTTTATTAGGCAAAACATTTTTGGGGTTGACACTCCCTTTAAAGGAGAACTAAAGCCTAACTAAAGAAGTAGGCTAGAAATGTTGTACATTGTGTTTTGGGCTTTCTGTACCAGCCCAAGGCAACCACAGCCCTTTAGCAGGGAAATCTGTGTCTCCAAAGATGCCCCAGTTGCTTCCCATCTTCTTTTCTGCTGATTCACTGCACATGCTCTGTCCTGCTGCCAACTCACAATATACAGTACACATAGAATAAAACTGTCACAATATAAGGCTGATTAGTTATTAATACAGATAATTACTACATGGCAGCACATAAACCAGTGCAACTCGCATCAGAATTTAATAATCAGCCTTGTAGCATCAGCTAATATTACATACAAACATAATTTTCTGCTTGAACATTTGTGACAGCCCCTAAGCTTAGCTTCTCAACAGCTACTGAGCATGTGAGTGTTGCAGTCCAAGATGGTGACCCCCTGTGACAAGTTTGAAGTCCTCGATCATTGCTGCTATTGAGAAGCTGAAACCTTAGGCTGTGCAAAAAGTTCAGTACATAAAATATGGCATTTTTAGCCATATTCATTTTTAGGGTTTCGTTCTCCTTTAAATTAGATCCTTCCACAGGCCACCTATGAACTTGTAGCAAGTAAACCAAACTTCCTTCCACTTGTACTTTATCCATCCTAGTAAAAAAAAAAAGCAGCTACAGTCATTTAGTGAACGGATGGATTTGTTTTAAAGACTTGCATCACTTCCCTCTACTCTTCCTGGCACCATGTAATCTTTTCCTTTAGAAATCCGAACCGAATCCGAATCCTAATTTGCATATGCAAATTAGGGGCGGGAGGGAAATTGCATGACTTTTTTGTCAGAAAACAAGGAAGTAAAAAATGTTTCCCCCTTCCCACCCCTAATTTGCATATGCAAATTAGGGTCCGGGTTCGGTATTTGGCCGAATCTTTCACAAAGGATTTTTTGTGGGGTAATCGCTCTTTAGGTAGTAGCAGCAGCTCCTTTTATACAGATAAGGGACAGTGCACTGGGTTTCCAGTTGTACATTTATTTAACACAGCATCTTAAACACAAAATTAACTTTCATAACCTCTGAGGTTGCAATAAAGCAAAATAAATACAGCCTTGCTGGTGAAGGAAAATGTCCTTTCCAAAAGACCGACATCACCACTTGGGCAAGTTAAATCCAATAAGCAAATTAAACTTCACTCACAGTCCTTTTGGAATTTCCCTGTGCTTTCTCTCTGAAGCAGGTGCAGCTCACTCCCAAGCACTTTAGGGCAGCAGCTTGTAATCAGTCCTTGCTACCAGGGAACTTGCCTCCTCGTGAGAAAACCTTAAAGAGGTGGTTCACCTTTAAGTTAACTTTTATTATGTTCTAAGCAACTTTTCAATTGGTTTTCATTTTTTATTTTTTATAGTTTTATAGTTATTTGCCTTTTTCTTCTGACTCTGCAGCTTTCAAATGGGAGTCGCTGACTCCCTTCTAAAAAACAAATGCTCTGTAATGCTACAAATGTTATTGTCACTTTTTATTACTGATCCTTCTATTCAGGCCCTCTTCTATTCATATTCCAGTCTTTTATTCAAATCAATGCATGGCTGCTTGGGTTATTTGTACCCTAGTTACCAGATTGGTTAAGATGCAAATTGAAGAGCTGCTGAATAAAAAGCTAAATAACTCAAAAACCTTCAATAATAAAAAATGAAAACATTTGCAAATTGTCTTAGAATATCACTCTCTACATCATACTAAATGCTTTATCTCAAAGGTGAACCACCCCTTTAAGTGTCCAGCAATAAATCCTTTTACCAAATAAAACCCGGTTGCATGCAGTTTTACTAAACATTTTCAACATAGCCTTAGTGGTTCTCCTTTCCCTCTCAGAACAGGGCAGAGAACAGCCTTAATTGATCCACATCTTATAACTCCAGATGAGACTTATCACCCCTCACTGCTGATCAAACCCTAATTTTCTCAGCCCTCTGTGCTGCCTTATAGAAGATTCTGGGAGAGATATACAATTTTTCCAATCATGCTACAATATATATATATATATATATATATATATATATATATATATATATATATATATATATATATATATATATATATATATATATATATATATATATATATATAACATCTTCCACAAGCGCTGTGTAAGAAAGGCCTCCTGCATTGCACTGGACTCCACACACCCCTCACACGGACTGTTCACGCTGCTCCCATCCGGCAGACGCTTTCGCAGCATTAAAGCCCGATCAACCAGGCTGCGTGAAAGCTTTTCTCCACAAGCTATCAGACTCTTCAGCTCACTGCCTGCCCTCCCACTACATTCCAGACACACCTGAACTGTGAACTGAACTTTTGTTTTACACTTCTGTACTTGGACTACCTCAGAGACACTCTGATATGTGTACTAGCTGGAGCCATGTCGTCTCACTGTGTATTCGTATACTGCTGAGATGACAAAGTTTACTTTGAATTTGACATGGCCCCCCACATCAACGTGTTTTGATTCTCCTTGAACTGTCGTGCTGTCCTCCTGAGATGTCTTTGATAATTAATAAATTCTATGCCCTTGAGTGTGTCCAGTCTGTGCTATTGTTAGATTCACCTGGGAGGTGCTGGTATCTACAGTGAATATATACACAAGTGATGTTTCAATAAATCGGTGATTTACATGACCTGGATTTGTTTACCTGACTTTGCTGAGCACCTGGGTCCCGGCATGTGGCAAAAATCTTATGAGGAGAATTTTGGCTGTTAATAATTTGTTGCACAAATTCAAATCCAATCCCCCTGTTCGACCCAGTCACCAAGACAGTGCGGAGGTTCAGCTCAGACATATTTGCTTTGTTGGTCTCTTGCTACAGCGTTCTGCTTCTGTGCCTCAGTGCTGCTTTCTTCTGCTACTTTATCTCTCACTGCCTCTCCCTCTTACTGCTTCTTTTCACACCACTCCAGGAAGTAACTGCTAAGCATGTGACTTGAAGTTCCACATTCTCTAACATTAACACTTTCCCTGACAACTTTATTCCATTTTGTGATGTAACAGCTAGAGAAGGAACAAAAATGCAGTGCAGTGCTGCAATAGTATAAAGAAACCATAATAGGGAGAGACAGTGAGAGATACAGAGAAGAAAAAGAAGAAAGCAGGATTCAGACACAGAGGCAGAAAACTGTAGGAAGAGACCTACAATGCTAGCAATTGCTAAGACAATACAAAGTTGTTGTAATCTCAATATAAAATATACTGTAGCCATACAGTTGAGTGTAAAAATCATATGTTAAGGGTCAGCGTTTTTATTCCATTAAGCAACTGTGGCATTTTGTTTGGGATCACATGTGGTGGCATTTACTACTCCTCTAACTGTCCTGCAATGACTTCCTGTGGAATGGGAAGCAATGTGTATTGCCCGGGGTTTGCAGTTAATACTGCAGTATATATTTTTAAGAAAATCGACTGGATTCTGACACTTGTCTTTTCAAGCTTGAACTAAAGGAAAAGAACAGGACTAATTGTTTCAACATTTACTGTATATTATTCTTGTGGAAAATTGTGCAAAACATAATTTGCATGGATTTGCATAGACATATGTACGTGACAAATAGTCAAGTCAATTAATTAATTTATTTTATTGCAAACTCAATAAAAATAATTTTAAAAGAATAAAACAAAGTTGTTAGCAGCACTTTCATTACCACCACATGTTGTAATAAAATGAGAGAAAGATCTGTGGATCCACATTTATGAAAATAGGTGACAAATAAAGGACTTGTTTTTGCATACATATATAAATACTGTACATCTAGAATACTTAAATTCATGTAAAATTGTTGCCTGCAGAGAATCCAGAAAGCCCTGCATTATTTACTCTATAGTTAACTATTAAAAGGAATCACATTCATGCCAAAGTAAGCATTTAAATGACTAGAGTTCACTAAACCAAGCAGTCCAAGGGTTGCTTCTCTCAACTAAACGATAAAGTAAAGGTCTCTTGATTCTTTTATAGGGGACATAAATAAATACTGTAGAGATTTATGTCAGTAGAATGGAGAGTGTTGGCTAGTTAAGAGTAGCAAAACATTCATCAGAGCAACATAATTCATGCCAGATATTCCTATACAGTTCATTGTACTATGTATATGTGAAGTAATGACAGGGGCATGAACTCCGATTTAAAATCCATAAGCATGTGACATCAGCATAAATTGTGTAATCTGTGTAAATTGTGTCATGCATGAACAAGATTTTACACTATTGCACTGATATCACCAGTCAAACTAAAGATGCAAAAAGTGTATATGAATGTCTGCCTCAGACCTGCATGTTGAAAATAGGGGCAAATTCAATAACAGGCAAATTTTCACCTGCGAAGGCTTCACCACACTTTGCCAGAGGTTAATTTGCAGTGCACACACAAATTCATCAAAATGCAAAGTTGCGTCTTGGCAGCCGAATGCTGGCAACGTTTCACTAGTGTAAATTCATTAATGTGAGCATTTCATAACAAATTTTCGCTAACGATCATTCCTGCCTAGTGAAACTTTGTTAGTACATATAGGTCATATACAGTAAATATCTTTATTAGTGCTGTTGGTGCAAATGCTTGAAGTGGCCACTTATTTTCAAAAATGTCCAAGGAAGCAAAATAAAGACAAAAGAGTTCCTCTAATGCCCTAGACATGAGCCCACCCTAAAACAAATGTGGCATGCCCCATAAATGGTTAAAAAAAAACATTAAAACAAAAATATTTAACAGTTATAACTTCTCAACACAATCCCACTTTAAAATATGAAAAAAAGCCAGTGTTTTTTACTTAATTTTTACAGCTTTTCGGCATACAGGATATGATGTCACTGACATAACATTGAGGAGGATGTAGCTTCATCTTATCAGTTCGCCAGGTAAAACCTGGTGAAGGAAACTCTGGCGAAAGGTAACGAAATGTAAAATTCGCACTTTAGTGAATTTTCAAAGCAACAATCATTCGTTTGAGTGAAAATTCGCCTGGCGAAAGGGTGCAAAACATTGTTAGAAATGTACTCTTTACGCCTGTATGTATGTAAATTGGTGATGTCCCTGCAGATTGGATTTTCTGGCGAATTTTTGATAACGATGGCCACCTCGCCCTTTAGTGAATTTACCCCATAGTCTTTTATATGTCTCTATTTATGTTCAGCCAGAGTGGTAAAAAAAACATTTTGCAATGCTGTTGGTAAATGGAGTCATTAAAGGAAAACTATACCCCCAAAATGAACACTTAAGCAACAGATAGTTTATATCATATTAAGTGGCATATTAAAGAATCTGACCAAACTGGTCTATATATTTAAGTAAATATTGCCCTTTTACATCTCTTGCCTTGAGCCACCATTTCGTGATGGTCTCTGTGCTGCCTCAGAGATCACCTGACCAGAAATACTACAACTCTAACTGTAACAGGAAGAAGTGTGGAAGCAAAAGACACAACTCTGTCTGTTAATTGGCTCATGTGACCTAACATGTATGGTTTGTTGGTATGTTTGTGAGTACAGTGAATCCTACGATCCCAGGGGGCAGCCCTTATTTTTTAAAATGGCAATTTTCTATTTACGATTACCCAATGGCACATACTACAAGAAAAGTATATTATTATGAAAATGGTTTATTTACATGAAGCAGGATTTTACATATGAGCTGTTTTATGCAATATCTTTTTATAGAGACCTACATTGTTTGGGGGGGTATAGTTTTCCTTTAATTCCCAGTGGTCCACACGGTGGAACTGCAAGGGTTATAGAATGACTCCTTGCACTCAGAACAAGGCTTGATAACAGCTATAAGGTCCTTAATCATTTATTAACAGCTACAACATATATGAAATATGACATTGCAGTAGGTACAGTAGTACCATATTCTGTGCCAGCCATCAACTTGATTGATAATGATAACAATTTATGTGTTTTTACTAACAGACTGGTGACTGGAGAAAGCAGCTGTATCAAACAAATCAATAGTATAAGTATAAATATTTTTTTTGGATAAAGGTTTATATATTTAACTACTGCGGTTTTATTTTTGATAGCTCTTTTAGTCTTAGGTGCTAATAGCAATGTTTGGTGTGCTTTTGTGTTTACAAATAGTTTGCCATAAGCTGCAGTTAAATTTCCCTCAGTTTGAGGTGGGTGGGGTTTAATTAGTGCACCTGAACAGACTGTATAAATTGAACCCTTAGTACTCTGATGGAGCTTGCTCTAATTGTTAGCTGCTCTTAAAGGGGAAGGAAACCTAGTCGGCGCAAACCCCTCACCCCCCCTCCCGTTTGTTGCCCACCCTCCCCCCTGGCCTACTTGTCCTGCTGGGCAAATGCCCCTAACTTGTTACTTACCCTTCTGCGCAGATCCAGTCCAGGGAGTTCATAGACGACATCTTCTTCCACGTGATCTTCTTCCTGCTGCGAACGGCGTTTTGGCGCATGCGCAATAAGATCATTTCGCCGGTACGGATCTACTGCGCATGAGCCAAAAGTCACGCGCATGCGCAGTGGATTGTACCGGCGAAATGATCCTACTGCGCATGCGCCGTTCAATGCAGGAAGAAGATCGCGTGGAAGAAGATGTCGTCTGTGAACTCCCTGGACTGGACCTGCGCAGAAGGGTAAGTAACAAGTTAGGGGCATTTGCCCAGCGGGACGGGTAGGCCAGGGGGCAGGAGGGAGGGTGGGCAACAAACGGGAGGGGGGGTGGGGGGTTTGCGCCGATTAGGTTTCCTTCCCCTTTAAGTGTTTGCTGTTTAAGTGGGTGATCTGTAAGTGAAGTTGCAAACACAGGAGTTTCAAACTAAAAGAGTTTTAAACAAGGTAAACAGCAGGTTTGTAAATATGCTACATGAGCACTTTTTATTTCAGCTAGTTCAAGAACCGTATAAGAGCATCTCTGCAACATATTAACTGGGAAAGGCATTTCACAGCATTAAACACATATGAAAAATGGTATGTCTTTAAAATGTTAATAAATATAGAAGTCAGTATATTCCCCCTTGTAAGCAAGGAACATCGTTGCAAAACAAAACCTTTGTGGTTTGACAGAAATGTTGGTGTTGAGGTTGGTACGTAAAGACGTGCTTTTAAAGGAGAACTAAAGTTAAAATACAAATACAGCTCAAAGTATTGGCCAGTATGTTAAGATCTGCTTACCAGAAGCTTTTTCTACAAGTGAAATTAAATTATTCTGAAATTGAATTCAAAATTATTGCCAAGTAGATTGAAAGTATATCACATCCTACTCTTAATAAAAATCCCTATCTCAGGGCATGCACATACGCACAACCATTCCCCTGTGCCCTGGGCATGCACAATTAAATTGAATGCTTTCCCTGTGCAGCAAAGACATTCAAGTCACATGACACTCAAAGTCATCACTATCAATGCTTACTCCGTTCTAACAGTCTATTCAAACTTTGTGCTTGAAAACCGTTGGTTAAACACATGGATAAATGCAATACTGAATACAGACTTCAGTCACACAAAACATGCAGTATTTCCTTCACTTTCCTCCCCTGTTTGCAACACTATCTTGTAAGTGTAGCGTGAGAGCTTCTGTTACCATAGCGACGTAATGCTGTTCTAAACTCCTGCTCCGCTAACAAGATAGTGTTGCAAACAGGGGAGAAAGGGGGAGGAAAGGCAGCGTGTTTTGTCTGACTGAGGTCTGTAATCAGTATTGCATTTATTCATGTGTTTAACCAACGGTTTTTCAAGCCCAGGGAAGTCAGTGGGGATCTAAGTTTAAGGGGGAAGTGACATACAGACTTAAAGGGGAAGGAAACCTAGTCGGCGCAAACCCCCCACCTCCCCTCCTGTTTCCTCCCCCCTGGCCTACCCGTCCCGCTGGGCAAATGCCCTAACTTGTTACTTACCCTTCTGCGCAGGTCCAGTCCAGGGAGTTCACCGACGACATCTTCTTCCACGCGATCTTCTTCCTGCTGTGAACGGCGTTTTGACGCATGCACAGTAGGATCATTTCGCCGGTACGGATCTACTGTGCATGCGCCAAAAGTCACTCGCATTCGCAGTAGATCGTACCGGCAAAATGATCCTACTGCGCATGCGCCGTTCAAAGCAGGAAGAAGATCGTGTGGAAGAAGATGTCGTCAGTGAACTCCCTGGACTGGACCAGCGCAGAAGGGTAAGTAACAAGTTAGGGGCATTTGCCCAGCGGGACGGGTAGGCCAGGGGGGAGGAGGGAGGGTGGTCAACAAACGGGAGGGGCGGTGGTGGGGTTTTGCGCCGACTAGGTTTCCTTCCCCTTTAAGAACATGGCACCTGCTAAGTTATTGAAATATAGATTGGTTAGAAGTTTGGAACGTGAGCAGAGCTCTCTGGAGTTTTTTAACTTGTTTATGGATGACTTGGAGGTAGGCATTGAAAGTACTGTTTCTATTTTTTGCTGTTTATACTAAACTGTGCAGAACTATAAGTTCTGTGCAGGATGTTGGCTCTTTGCAGAGTAAATTGGAAAACTGGGCAGCAAACTGGAAAATTAGGTTTAGTGTTGATAAATGCAAGGTTATGCACTTTGGCAGAAATAATATAAATGTGAGTTATTAACAATGCAGTGTGTTAGGAATTCCTAAATTGAGAAGGCTCTACAGTTTTTTTGTAGATAACAAGTTGTCTAATTCCAGTTAGTGTCATTCTGTGGCTATTATTGCAAATAAAGTACTGTCTTGCATAAAAAAAACATCAATTCAAGGGATAAAAACATAATTTTGCCTCTTTATAGGTCACTGTCAGTGTCATTCTGTGGCTACTAAAGCAAATAAAGTACTGTCTTGCATCAATTCAAGGGATAAAAATATAATTTTGCCTCTCTATAGGTCATTGTCAGTGTCATTCTCTGGCTACTAAAGCAAATAAAGTACTGTCTTGCATAAAAACGGCATCAATTCAAGGGATGAAAACATAATTTTGCCTCTTTATAGGTCACTGGTAAGGCCTCACCTTGAATATGCAATGCAGTTTTGGACTCCAGTCCTTAAAGGGAAACTAAAGTCTAAAATAGAGCAATGCTAGAAATTCTATATTTTGTATACTAAATATAAACATGAACTTCCTGCACCAGAAGATTTATGCTTTCAAAGTTGGCCACAGGGAGCTGTCATCTTGTAACTTTGTTTAAAATCTTTGCAAGACCAAGACCATGCACATGCTCAGTGTGGTCTGAGCATCTGTTAAGCTGCTGTTGGAGATTAATCTTAGGCATTGTCATTAATTATGAAAACAACACAAGTCAAATAATATATGCCATAGGAGCCGATATGGCAAGACTGATTAATAATCAGAATATGCAGACTGCACTGGGTCTGTGGATATGAATCTCTACACGGGCGCCGGTTGCTCTACAGGGAAACAAACAAAAACAAACAAATGGTAGACAAGTATATTGGAGATAGATTTATTTTTCATTAATTGTGATTGTATTTATTTGCCTTTACATCCCCTTTGAGGAGAACATTAATGATCTAGAGAGAGTGCAGAGACTTGCAATGAAACTGGCTATAAGGAAGGAAGATTTGAATTATGAGTGTAGAATGTTAACATTGGGGTTGTTCTCTCTGGAAAAGACGTTTGCGAGGGGACATGATTACTCTTTATAAGTACATTAGAGGGCATTATAGACAGATAGCAGGAGATTGTTTTTCCCCATAAAATGGATCACCGCACCAGAGGTCACCCCTTTAGAGTAGAGGAAAAGAACTTTCATTTAAAACAACAAAGGTGGTTCTTTACAGTGAGGACAGTGAGGTTGTAGAATGCCCTGCCAAATGATGTTGTGATGGTTAATTCTGTTAATGATTTTAAGAGTGGCTTGGAAAAGCATAATCTCCAAGGCTATAGTGATGCTAAAATTAATATAAATATGTTCATAAATAGTTAATGTGAGTATATGGAGGGCTCATTGTGTGTATGTATAAATGTAGGTTCACTGGGTATCATTTGGAGGGGTTGAATTTGATGGATTTTGGTCTTTTTTCAACCCAACTTAATTATGTAAGTATGTATTGGACAACTAGTCCCAATCTATGCACTAGAATTCCAATATCGAGATTCACTTTCCTAAATTTTTAGTATTTTTTGATCCAGTGCATGCTTGCAGTTTGTAACAAACATTGCATGATATAATTTTGTCGTCACTATTGCCAAGTGTTTCTAGTATATGCACATTTCTGGTTGAGTCCAATACAAACTGTGACATATAATTAACAAGTTAAAAACGTTTGCTAAAATTCATGTCTGGCTAATTCAATTCTAACTAAGTAACATCAAAAAATGAATGTGTTTTAAAGGAATGACAATATAATGTACTGGTTCCCAGCAGTTTGTTTACATACACTATTGTAGAGTTTCTGAAGCAAACATACCAGTTTACCAGTGTAGCACAACAGTATATTATATTTTCATTAATTACAAAGATTTTTATTTTTATGTGTTACTGTTCCTTTACGTGAGGAGATCTGTAACCTACCTCTACAATTAATTTACCTGATTAACCCCTACCACTTAATTAGTAGGCAGAGGAGAAAACATTCTAATTTTTCCATAGAAGTAACAAGCAACTACATTTTTACTTTGATAAAAGTTTCCTTAGCAACTATTCCAGCAAACAAGATAAGGAAAATAAACGTATTTATATACTGACTTAATGCACAGTTATAGTCCTAATAGAACAAGTGTATACACAACATATATGTGGAACTTTACTCCTCAATGACTCTAGCTGGGGCATGATGGTTGTGTGTGGATAATCTTTGTGTTTGCCTAGCATGAAATACAATATTGAATATTTAAAAGAAAAGAAAACTACAAAAGAAAAAGTAATTTAGTTAAAACAGCAATATTAAATCAGTTATATCAAATAGCTCATTCCAATTCAATTGGGTAAGGGAAGCTATTTATCTAGTTATATGGTGTTTCCTGTGGGGATATACGTGTATCATCTATCTTCATGGTATGTGCTTTTTTTTTTTTTAAAAGGTTTTTATTTTGCATTTTAAACAACACAACAATAAACAATACAAAACAATTTGCATGGTTGCTTTCTTTATCAGTTCAATCTCAGTGACACGTGTATCTATTCAGTTTCCCATCCATTGAAATATTGACCTCTTTTGGGTCAGACTCTCGGGCCCTTACTTAATGCTCCCTGCTGGGGGGGGGGAAGAAAAAAAACAAAGAAACCCCTTAACTGAAGTTGGATATTATTGGCTTAGCATTACTGGAGGTCATAGTTGCTCTGTGGCATCTAACCAGCCCCGCCATACCACTTCATATTTCTGGGGGCACCCTCTCGCCGCATAGGTAAGTTGTATCAGCGGGAGCGTTATCCTTATGAGGTTAAGCCAGCCTCGGAGTGTAGGGGGCTGGGGGGACATCCAATTCAGGAGAACACATTTCCTTGCATAGAACAGTAGAGTACGATACAGAATTCTCATTGCTGCCCTTGGTGCGACCTCATCTATTACACCCAAAAGACATACCTTGGGAGTCAGTATTTTGGGGAGTGTTGTTTTCCCCTGAATATAAGTTAGGACTTGTGACCAGAATGCTTGAATTATAGGGCATGACCAGATGAGATGCAAATAATTTGCTTCTGCCATGCTGCACTTGGGGCATTGGGATGATTCGCGTCTGTTCATGCGGAACAGCAGGGTTGGGGTTAGATGGAGTCTATGTAGAATTTTGAATTGTATTAACTTGTCTTTGGTAGATACCAGGTAGTCATAGGCCCTATCCGTTGCTTCTTCCCAATCATCCTCCTCCAGATCTGGGATGTCCCTAGTCCAGATGGCCCCTGCTGTATTGAATGGGGATTTGATAGTAGAGTGGAGACATGTGTATAGTACGGTGACTAGTTTCTTAGTTGAGGGAGCCCTTAGGATTGATTCTATTTTTGTAATTGTAAGGGGAGTATTGTTCCCCTGCAGTTGTGCTTGCAGAGCTTGTCTCAGTTGAAAGTAGGAGAACCAGGGGAGGACCTGGTGAGTTTGAGTATGTTTTATCGCGGTTGGTATGTGCTTTTAACATAAAAGGTTACCTTTTAGAATTTCCATCGTCATATCTTGTGGCATGCTGAAAAGTGTAGATTGTAAGATGTTAAATGGTTCATGGGAGATATGTTATATATGTTAGCCTTTTTGGTGTAGTATTCTTTCCTGGTTGTGGTTTCCATCCAGTCTATGTGAAAGACATGATGTAATTGTGGTTTTACCAGTGGATGGGGTATCAGTGGATAACCATTGGGTAAACATCAGGTAAAAAAGACACATAATGGGATTTATAACTTAAGTGGTAGAATTCTCACACAGGAAGAAGAAAGAGTGTTAAAGAAAGGTCTAACATTTGCACTTAAAAATAAAGTTAACAAGTTTGAAATGTATATTGACACGGAAAAATGTATAAGAAAAATTATGTTAAAAAAAGCATTTGCACGGGAAGATCACATTATGAAAAACTAAAAACTATACTAGTTATAGTGACAATCAAAAGGATAAACAGGATAATTTTATACATACTTCCTTAAAAAAGAAGTCCAACTATATTCCCTATATTGAAAAAGGACAGTACATTAAATTATATGAAGAGATAGTAAAGAAAGACCTTGAAGCTTTACAAGAGAGATATATACAAAAAACGAATAAAAAAAAGGTACATTTAACAAAAAAAGAACAGATAGCGGTAGAGGAGAGATGATGGTCTAGTTATTAAAGCGGCAGATAAGGGAGGAGGGTCTGTGATTATGGATAGGGAACAGTATACACAAATGTGTCAAAACTTATTAGACGATAGTGAAACATATAAAAAATTGGATACTAACCCCATGGAAATTTTTAATCAGAAATTGCACCTCCTACTGGATGGAGCTAAAACATCAGGTATACTTAACGAAACAGAATGGAGATATTTAAAGATACTACATCCAACGTTGCCAGTACTGTATTGCTTACCAAAAATACACAAAGATCAAAAGAACACTCCGGGAAGGCCCATCATATCAGGAATCAACTCACCCACAAGTAATTTATCATAATATTTACACAATATGTTACAAAAACATGTGGTAAAATTACCCACATATTTAAAAGATGCAAGAGTTAAAATGGGAACCAAATATGTTGCTGGCAACGTTGGACGTCAAGTCCCTATACACTTCAATTAGACATAGTCAGGGCCTTAAAGCCACAGCCCACTTTCTGGAAGGAGATAGTGAGATCCCGATTCCCCAAAAGGAGTTTATTCTAAAGGGAATTGAATTTATATTACAACATAATTTATTTTGGTTTCAGGGCAAGTACTATTTGCAACTATGTGGGACCGCCATGGGTACGAGATTCGCCCCCAGCTATGCGAATTTGCTTACGGGCTATTGGGAGGAATGTCATGTTCTCCCATGCCTAAAGCTGGGGCCAACTTCGTCCTATGGCGTCGCTACATAGACTATATAATAATCGTCTGGAAGGGCCCCACTGACTTACTGATCGAGTTTGTTACAGGACTAAACAATGACTTAAACATAGAGCTATCTCTTACTTATAGTCACAAAGAAATTAATTTTCTAGACTTAACTATTTACCCAATAAATACACAGTTACAATTCAAAACTTATTTTAAGGAAGTGGACGCAAATAATCACGTCCTACCCAGTAGTAATCACCATCCACAATGGATCAAAAGTATCCCATTTAGCCAAATGTGTAGAATAAAAAAGAATTGCAGTGAGGAATAGGGATGTCGCGGACTGTTCGGCGGCGAACTTGTTCGCGTGAACATCGGCTGTTCGCGTCCGCCGCAAGTTCGCGAACGTCGCGCGACGTTCGCCAATAGGCGTTCGCGTCAAAATCGTTCGACCATTCGATCGCTAAAATCGAACGATTTTCGTTCGATTCGAACGAAAATCGTTCGATCGAACGATTAAAATCCTTCGATCGTTCGAATCGAACGATTTTCGGATGTTCGAAGTTCGCGAACTGTTCGCGAACTGTTCGCATTTTTTGCCGGTGTTCGCGAACGGCGTTCGCGAACACATTATCGGCGGTTCGCTAAATCCCTAGTGAGGAAGGGGTGCAAAAGAAACAACTGGAAAAATGAAACAATAGGTTCAAAGAAAGAGGATATAACAATAGGATATTAAAAGAATCTCAGGTAAAAGTAGATAAAATAAAGAGGAGTGAGCTATTGTTTGAAAGAAAAAAAGACAATAAGGAAACAAAACAGGAAATAGTGTTCTCCACTACATATAACCCCTTAGCAGGGGATATAAGAAGAATTATTAAGAAACATTGGGGGATCTTACAATGCGATATGGGACTAAAAAAGATCATTCCAGACGAACTGAAAGTCGTTTTCAAAAGAGCAAACAATTTAAAACAAATTTTGACAAATAATCACTGTTGAGATAAAGACAAACAATCAGATATCAATGGACACCCATGGGCAGGTTTTTTTCCATGCTCCCTATGCACAGCATGCAAATATGGTAAAAAAAGAAAAACTTTTATTTCAGAAGTGAACAAAAGAGAATTTCAAATTAAACAATGTATTAAATGCACAACTAAGATTGTAATATATATTGTCTACAATGTTCCTGCAGACTACAGTATGTGGGAAAAACTAACAGAATGTGAAAGACAGAATCAGAAAACATGTAAACAATATAAAAAAAGGTAATGAAAAACACAATAAAGAAGAAGTCGTCCACAATAAAAATCCAGCATATCTAACATACTGGGGTATAGAAGAGGTTAAGAAAAAGTGGAGAGGAGGTGATTTGGTTAATATAACCTTGCAAAGTGAGAGCAGATGGATCTATAATCTAGAAACATTTACACCAAAAGGTCTCAATATAGATATCAACTTGAATATCTATATCCCCCCTACAGTATATAATGCTGGAATATTTAATTAATTTTAGGAGAGAATCCAACGATATTGTAAATATCGTTGGATTATTGTTATTATTGTTATTATCAATATTAGGTATAGCTGGGGAAACCAATATTCATCATGACATAAAGAAAAAGTTTTTTCCATATATGTTTGTAAAAAAGCTTTTTTAAGGAAAGATTTTTAAAGAAGAATTTTTTTAAACAGAATTTTTTTTTTATTGTTATTATAGACTGTATTTATTATTGTATAACTTTGTAAAAACATATGTCAATATATTTATATAATATTGTAAAAGAGAGATAAATTTATGTAAAATTTTTGGTAAATATGTTGAAACTATGGTGGTTGCTATGGATTGGGACTCCATGGCAACAGATGGGTCATAAGGAGCTAAAGAACTATAGAGATGAATATATGACAACCCAGCAGCTAGATAGGACAAAGAAGAAGGAAGGAGAAAACACGCCACCGGAACCATCGCCAGGACGTAAAAACCCATGCGCAAATTACAATTTGAAGCCTTTTGAGAAAGTCGAAGGACAAAACGCGTCAAGGCTAATACGCCATCGCTAAGTGCCTGAGGTCTACACGCGGTGGGAAAAGACGCCGACGGCTTTTTGCACTTAACACCAACAGTTTGCAGACTCTTGGGGACGCTGAAGCGGTAACTGTGGGAGACAAAATATTTTATGCGATTTTATCTCTGGAATATTGTGAGTGCATTTTTTAACAATTGTTCATTAAAGATGTTTACAATTTTACACTATGTCAGTGAATTTCCATAGTCGGATGAAGCTATGGAGCCGCATATAAAACCCGCTGCTGATATCTACGCCTCTTTACTGCGCAGTATCCCTTAAACGTTCGTGAGTTCCCCTCTATACAAATCCGCATGAGATAAAGTCTAGGAAAGTGGGCAATACGCTGGAGTGGATACAAGGGACACTTTTATTTATCTATTTATTTATTGTATATGCCAATCACATAAAGGTGTGTGTATACATTTGGAAAATACTACACCATATTGGCGGAAATCTCTCTCTTCTCTTTTATTCTCTTTCTCTTTTCTCCGTGAATCTGACCTCGTGCTGTGAGCGCTGGTTTTCCTTTGAAACTTTGGATCCTTGCTTTGAGTCTGAGGGAGAACAGACAGACGATATACCGGCAGAGGAAGCGGACAACCAGAACCCTTGATATCCTTTTTACTTATAACCATTGGTTCAGTACCTTGCAGGCCACTGCTACCAACCTCTCAGCCAATGGTTTTTCAAATGTTGTAAGTTGTATATAGGAAAGTGCCACTCTATTTGTATTTGAAAAGGTTATGCTGGCCAGTAGGAAGCTAGGAAGGAGTTTAACTTAGGACATATGCAAACGTTGATTATGAAGTTTGCTTTGGAGCATGATATCTGAAGGAAGGTTTTCTATTTCATACCTTCTGTCTGTTGTAGTATAGAAGTATGAGTTATGGAGGAGTTGAATTGCCTTTCCTGGTATTTGCTAGCTGGTAGCATTTTCATGAAGTGTGTAATATATATAATATAATAATAATGGTATAATGAAAGAGGATCAGAAGTGGACTGCCAAGAAATGTCAAATGTATGTGTTTCCATTGTTGCTTATCTTTTTGTAAGGTATTGCTTGTTTTTGTGATGTTTAGTATATATCTTTATGATGTTGTGGGATTTTGATTCCTAAGTTTGTTATATTATGGGTAGTCTTATTTAAGGGAAAGTCCATAGAACAATTGGTTGGTAAAGTAATGTAAAGCTTCTCATTTATTTTACATTAATTTTGGTCAGTGACCCACATCTGGGCTGCCTACACCAATATTAAAAAAAATACATTTATTGTTTATGAAAAACATTTGAAATGGTAGAATGACTTATTTGCAATGTACAAAGCATAATTTAGTAATAAAAACTATACTAAACAAATCAGAATACCGGGGGTTGTTTACTAAAATCCAAACATTATTTTCTTAAAACCACTTCCACCAAACTCGTGTGCATATTTTTACCATATTTATCAATAAATTTACTCTAAAAAATCTGGTGTGGCAAAAGAGTCAATAAAATCGTAAAAAAATCTGAATTGTATGATTTTTTCTGATTTGAAGCTTTTCAGATTATCGGTTGAAAACCACAAATTCTTTGGATTAAAAACCCAGTACAGATCATGATATCTTCCAATTGTAAATGGGACATCTGCCACTGACTTCTTCATAACCTTTGCAGGTTTGAGATAGAGTACTTTTTTATTCAGATTTTTAACAGCACCTTGGTTTAATAAATCTAAAAAAAGTTCCTCCCAAAAAAATTGTTTTCCCCTTTAAAACTCCGACCAGAAAAAAACGTAGTTTAGTAAATTACCCCACGTGTTTCATTTTTTCAGATTGCATTGGTATATTGCAGTAAACACTTTACAGAGGGCTTGAACTGAGTGTTTATATTTGAGTAAAATAACTTTCCATAGGTATTTTTGAGAAAATCTTTTGTAACTTGCCATTATTGTGACCAATATTTTTATGTCCTGATTCAAAGCTGGCTCAGTCAAATTGCTGTCCTCTGTGGGAATTAAAATGGCTACATTTGTGTCATTCCCTGTAGGGTACAGTTATAAAAACTTTCTACAGTGGGGGGGGTTTCAGAGGAAAGCAATTTGTAAAATTCTGCACATGTTTTGTCATTGTTTAATTGAGTCTTACTCTGTTTTATAAAAGTGTTATGGGAGAATGTAATATTGACCACTAAACGCAAAAATCATCCACAATGTCAATAAATGTTCGCAAAGTGTAAAATTCTGCGTTTGCAAACACTATGCCCCTCAACATGACAGTAGAATAGTGTTTGAGAATTTTATAGTTTGCAATAGTGTGCAGTGTTTGTAATAAACTACTTAAATTACGTTTCCTCCAAATGTTTACACCGCCTTCAAGAAATGAACAATTAAGATTCACAATGCAATAAAAGCCTAATGAAGAATATTACATTGCAATGTGAATTTTTACTTCACAAATGTCTTCTCTTCAGAAATGTTATTACATTTCTTCCTTTAGAGTTCTGTCTCCTAGCAATTTCCCTGATTTTTTACCCCATCTATAGGATGTGTTTGTTGTGTCACTTTAAGATTTGTATGTTTCAGCTGTTAATAAAGTATCAAAAAGTAATTTGATTTGTGTGTATTTATTTTTATCTCACAATGAATTAGTGGCTGTTTTGTAATGCTTGGTTAGTTCTTGGCTTTTGCTGCTGTTCATAATAGTTGCGGATCAATTGTAATGAAAACTCACCCTGGTTTTCTAGTGGGCTGGCGGGGATGCCTGCCGTGTGGTGTGCCTGGTTCCTCTAGCGCCTGGACTCCTATGGTGTGTGCGGCATACTCTTTGGCAATTTACGCTCCGGCGTGATGACGTCACATCGATTTGGCGCGAAATTCAAAATATTGAGCTAAAACTAATTGCCTGTTGTTAGGTCTTACTCGTTAGTTCCTGGTTGAGAGTCTTGTCCTGTTTGATTCCTGTTTTGACCCTTGCCTGACTATTCTGAACTCTGCCAAATCTGACCCTTGCCCAGTCTCGGACTGGCCCACCAGGATACCAGGAAAACTCCCGGTGGGCCCAGATGTCAGTGGGCCCTCATGCTGCTAGACATTTGGCCTATTTCATGGCCATTCCCTATTTCTATGAGAGCAAAGAGGCTAAATAGATGGAATGATAGATTATAGTATGTAAAGAAAAGAGACTAGGAGAATAGCGGTTGAGTGAGGAGAGGAAGAAAAATAGTACTGAGAGTGGTCCCTGGTCTAAGATTAATTGGTGGGCCCCTGGTCTAAGGTTTTTGGGTGGGCCCCTGGTGTCCCAGTCCGACACTGCCCTTGCCTGCCTGACTACTCTGAACTGCCAATCCTGACCCTTTGCCTGCCCAACTATTCTGATTCTAACAATATTGACCCTTGCCTGCCTGACGATTCTTTGAACTCCGCCTGCATGACCCAGCCTGTCTGACCTTGCTTAAACTCTGCCCGCACCAACCCTTCCTGTCTGACCCTGCTTGAACTCTGCCCGCACTGACCCCAGTCTGCCTGACTACGCTTTTGTTTAATTCCTAGAACTGTACCGTGCTAACAACGTGCCCCTTTGCCAGTTAAGAACTCTTGTTTGGCTCCTCTCTTATTAAGACCTGGCGGCATCTGATAACCTAGCACCTGTTCTTGATTTAGGGAGCCGATCGTGACAGTACAACGGGCCAAATGGACGCTAAAGGTCATGCTGCCGCTGCTCCTCCTGCCACTGAAGCGCTTCTCTCCACCCTTCTGCAGCGCTTTGAGGAACAAGAGCGGATACAAGATTATATGTTTCAAGGCCTGGATAATCCACTCTCAGGTTGGATGCCGTGCAACAGATGCCGAACCCTGTAGTTCAATCCCCTGCTGCAGTTCCTGTGAGTTCTTCTCCTTCTGCTGCCTTGTGTAGTAGGAGTAATCTCCATTAACCAAAAATCTCCTTCCCTGACAAATTTAGTGGGGACAGGAGTAAGTTTGTTATTTTTCAAGAGGCATGTAGATTGTACCTCAGCTTTTTCCCTCACTCCTTTGCTACCGGAGAGGAAAAAGTAAGGTTCATGATGACCTTGCTACAAGGTGACCCACAAGTCACGGACTGAAAGGGGTAAATCTTTTCCTACGGTTAATACTGATTTAACCCCAATCCCTTCTTTACCTATCCCTCAGGAGGAACCCATGCAATTGAGGGTTACTCATCTGTCCCCTGAAGAAAAGGCTTGAAGGTGATCTCAAGGTATGTGTATGTATTGTGGGGATAAAGGTCATTTCCTTAACCATTGTCCTAAGAGGCCGGGAAACGTCAAAGCCTAAATGGAGAAGGGGGGCTTCATTTGGGTTGAGAAGTTTCCTCTCCCCAGTTTTCCTCTAGGATATTGGTACCGGTCATTCTGTCCTGGCCTGGGGGTTCAGTTAAAATCTCTGCATTTGTGGATTGTGGGGCGGGGGGAAATTTCTTGGATGCTGGCTTCGCAGTAAGGTACAATATTTAGTTTATTCCCCTTATATCTCCTATGAGGATTTTGGCAATTGATAAAAGCCCACTTGGCTCAGGTCTGGTAACCCATAAATCTGGTTTTAACCATGTGTGTAAACAATATGCATATTGAGGAATTATCTTTTTACATTATTGATGGTTCTTCCTCTTCATTAGTTTTGGGGTTACTCTGGTTACAGGTACACAGCCCCCACATAGATTGGGTAACTGGGGAGGTTGTTCAGTGGGGATCTAAGTGTAAAACTTTTATCTCTCCTCAATTGATGGCAGTTACCTCTTTGGAGGGTTTACCTTCATCCTATGCTGATTTAGCAGATGTATTTTCTCTGAAACTGAAACGCTATCCCCACATAGCTGCTATGACTGTCCCATTGATATAACCCCAGGGTCCACACCTCCTACGGGGAGAACATATCCTCTTTCCTTGCCTGATGCTCAGGCTATGAAAAACTATATTAAAGAAAATCTGAAAAGAGGGTTTTATCAGACCCTCCAATTCCCCTGCAGGGGCTGGTTTCTTCTTTGTGGGCAAAAAAGATGGGGCCTTCGCCCATGCATTGACTATCGTGGTCTTAAAGGACAAGGAAAGTCTAAAATAGAATAAGGCTAGAAATGCTGTATTTTTTATACTAAACATAAGCATGAACTTACTGCACCACAAAGCCTAATCAAACAAATGATTTATGCTTTCAAAGTTGGCCACAGGGGGCTGTCATCTTGTAACTTTGTTAAACATCTTTGCCTGACCCTGCACATGCTCAGTGTGGTCTGGGCTGCTTAGGGATCGTCATAAACAAAGCTGCTTGAATTCTGCATGGCTGGTAAGTAAGGCAGGGGCTCCCCCTACCGTTCAAGTATGATTGTTTCCCTGCTCAGCAGTTAGGGACCATCTGACAATTCCTATCCACAGCAGTAAATGAAGGGAGAAGTTCACTGCATATAGTCCGGTTTCTTATAAAAATCGTACACATGTTTTAATTAAAGTATATTGATATATTAAAGTATATTAAAGTATATTTTAATTAAAGTATATTTTTCATTAAAGAAAATAAAAATGGGATTTTATTTTTTTGCCGTTCCTTGTCCTTTAATAAAATTACGGTAAAAAAGCGATATCCTCTTCCACTAAATTCTGAGTTGTTTGATCAAGTCAAGAATGCTACCATCTACACTAAACTTGATCTTAGAGGTGCATATAACCTCATTCTTAGGAGGAATAATTTGTTTACAAAACTAGAAAAATCTACCTTTGAGGTTCCTTTGGTACAGTTTTTGGGGTTTAACATATCCGGGAAGGGGTTGGAGATGGAACCCGGGAAAGTTAAGACTGTATTGGACTGGGCCCAATCCCTCTCATTACATGTAACCCAAAGGTTTTTAGGTTTTGCAAACTACTACAGGCAGTTTATAAAAAAAAATTCTAGTAGTATCCCCATTTACGGATCTGACCAAGAAGGGTGCAGATCCAATTATGTGGCCTCCTGAGGCTATCCAAGCCTTTGAGTTCTTAAAAAAGGAATTTGTATCTGCCCCTATTCTTCGTAATCCTGACACAACCTTACCCTTTATTGTAGAGGTAGATACCGCAGAGGTTGGGGCAGTTCTTACTTAAAGGCATCCAATAACTAACAAGGTACATCCGTGTGCCTTTTTTTCTAGAAAATTCTCGTCTTCTGAGGCCAATTATAACATTGGTAATAGAGAATTGTTGGCCATTAAATGGGCCTTTGAGGAATGGAGACACTTGTTGAAGGGGGCTTAACATCACTGTTTTTACTGACCACAAAAATCTTCCAAAGACGTCTGAATCCAAGACAGGTCAGATGGGCTTTATTCTTTACCAGATTACATTATTATTTAATTCAGGCCTGGTTCCAAGAATACTAAAGAGATAATTGTGGCAGCTTTTGGGTCAGATCTTGCCACACTTCTATCTAGGGCACAGACATTGGCTTCTGGGGATACTCCTTCTGGGAGATTATTTGTTCTGGAAAATCTGAGGGAACAGGTACTTAGTGAAGCTCACAATTCAAAAATGGCAGGGCATCCTGGTATTACTAAAACTACTGCTTTACTGTCTATAAATGTCTGATGGCCTTTATTTAAACAAGATGTACAAAGTTTTCTAATAATTGTTCTGTTTGTCAAAGGTTGAAACCTTCTAGGAATTTATCTCAATGCTTGTTAAAGTATTTGCCTATTCCTGATAGACCCTGGTCCCATCTGTCTATGGAGTTTATAGCGATCTTCCTCCCTCTCAGGGGAAGACTGTGATCTGGGTAGTGGTTCAGCAAAATGAGTCATTTTATTCCTCTTTCACATCTTCCTTATGCTAAAACTCTGGCTGAATTGTTTATTTCTAAAATTTTCAGACTGCATGGTCAATATTGTATCTGACAGGGGAATACAATTCGTGTCTACATTTTGGCAAGCATTTTGCTCTTTAGTGGGGATCAATTTATCATTTTCCACCACATACCATCTCCAAACCAATGGTCAGATGGAGAGAGTTAACCAGTCCATTGAACTATTCCTGAGATGCTATGTATCTGATAACCGATCTTCTTGGGCTGAGTTGTTGCCTCGGGCAGAATTTGCTTATAATAATGCATCTCATGGGGCAATCTCCGTTCTTTGTTGTGTATGGTGTGCATCCTAAGGCATTTTCTTACTGTGGTCTTTTATCCCCTGTACCTACTGTTAACTCCTCTTTTCAACATTTTGCTAAAATTTGGGCTGGGGTACATGATTCCCTTTCTTATCCAGGCTAGGTTCTCTGCTGTGTTGCATAAGGTGTGTTTAAATAAGTTTGATTGCTACACTATTGTTACTACTTCTTCTTTGCCTATCTCCATGCTCTTGAGCGCTGGTTATTAATTTTATAAGGTGTATAGGTATGGGACCTGTTATCCAGAATGCTTCAAACCTGGGGCTTTCAGGATAACAGATCTTGCTTTGCTTTGCTTTGGATCTTAATACCTTACGTGTACTAGAAAATATCTTAGTTTGGATCAAATATAAGTTATTATTTTATTATTACAGAGAAAAAGTAAATCATCTTTAAAAATTGGATAATTTGTATAAAATGGAGTCTTTGGGAGATGGCCTGTCTATAATTTGGAGCTTTCTGGATAACGGGTTTCCGGATAACGGATCCCATATTTTAACGGAGGAGAATGGGAATTATAGCTAGGGTTGCCATTTTTTTGGGCAGGGGACTCTGGGCAGATGATGTCAGGGGCAGGATAAATACCGATGTTGGGGTAGGCCTGTTGTGTCAGTGGGCAGGGTTATGATGTTGTGATAAGTGCTTGGCTGATCACCATGCCATTAACTTCAATGTCCTGGCAACCCTATTTATAACCGGCAGAGGGAGAACATCAGAGATCCAGCCTACTTAGAACTTGTTTATCATAAGGGATAAGCTTTGAAGGTACAACAGCACCCAACAATGAAAGTTTGAAAGAAACACTACTAATAGCAGATAAGTTCTGTAGAATCGGTTTACATTCCTGTGAAAGTTTAATATATATGTAACTGGTCACCAAAAATGTTTTTAATTACAATTTTGTCTTGAAAAAAAAAATGCTGTCCTGTGCAATTGATTAGACTGAACCTGTTGTAGATCATGGCCAATTATTCAGTCAATAACCTGGAAAAAACTGTGTATAGAACAGCTTTAATCATGTAAGCTGCAGACCTAAACACTATGGCTAAAATCCATTGTTATAATACATAAACATATAAAAGCAAACCTCTAGTGTGACATATATGTGTAAATAACATATAACCATTAAAGGCTGAATATTAAAAATTTTAATTTTAAAAAAGCTAGGAGTTTAGATTGGATCATTTCTACACATTTTCTACATGTACAAATGTTCCCTAACTTTTTCATAAAAGGTATTTTTATACAGTGGCGTAACAAAAAAAATAAATTCCGAATTGGCCACTTTGATACATATAAAATTATCAAGGAAGCAATGTGCATTTTTGAAACAGAAATTGATACTGTGCATTTCTAGTGTTGCTTTGCCTGGCAAGTTGTGGCTACACTGTATACTGCCCCATTATGTCCAAAAAATTTCTCCACATTCAGATTTTTCAGCAGGTTTAAAGTAGAAGTCTCTTGGCATGTCACAGAAGAGGCTGTAGGAGCAGAAAGGGTCAGCGCTGGATTTACCAAATCTGAATTGTTATCAGTGCTTCTACTGAAGAACAGTAAAAAAGCTTAATGAATTTGTAATTACAGCACTAAATGCATGTTAGCATTGCTGTGTGTTGTTCTATATATTGAAAATGTTCCCAGCTGCTTGATTTGACATCAAAAATAATATTCTAACGGAGAGACTCTTGAATACCGGGAAGATACAAAGAAAACCACTGCACAGCAGGTTTAAAGTAGAAGTCTCTTGGCATGTCACAGAAGAGGCTGCAGGAGCAGAAAGGGTCAGATCTGGAATTACCAAATCTGAATTGTTATCAGTGCTTCTACTGAAGAACAGTAAAAAAGCTTCATTAATTTGCAATTACAGCACTAAATGCATGTTAGCATTGCTGTGTGTTGTTCTGTATATTGAAAATGTTCCCAGCTGCTTGATTTGACATCCAAAATAATATACTAATGGAGAGACTCTTGAATACTGGGAAGATACAAAGAAAACCACTGCATGACGTATGTACAAAAGAAAAGGAGTAATTAAGGAAGTTCATCTGTTCTTTGGCAGAATACTCAGACCTTTAAACCACTAATTATCTAAATAGGAGAGTGGTGCTTTAAATCAACCAGGATATGATGGTAAGAAAATTTAAAAAAAAGATATCTGTAGCTTAGTCATGTCATTAATTACATATAATATTGCTGTTATGATAGCTTTAATATTTTGTAATTTCTGCTTTCAAACTGTGTTTCTGTGCAAGGATGATCTGGTTTTAACTCACCCTGCCTCATGGAATTGCCTCATAATTTTTTTCCCTGGAACGGAACAGACTGTGCCTTTGTTGTTTGTTCTTCTCCCATACAAATGTTTTTGGTCCTAGCACACCCTGTCCTCTTGGCTAAAGAAAGATGCCTGGTGCTCACTGGTGGAGGTCCGGCCACTAGTGATGGGCAAATTTATTCGCCAGGCACGAAGTATAGCCATTCCATGGTCGAATTTCGAAGTATATTTCACTACGAAATTCGACCTTTGATAAATCTGCCCCTAAGTGTTTATTGCGGAGTGCGGTGCAACAAACAAAGGGCGGACCCCTTTGTCAAGCATACGGAACATACATGTGGTACATATAAATAAACAATAAAACCACCCACAGTTCTTCTTCCAAACCATGAAGAGCAAAGCTTACAAGGGTAACACCCTCAATTAAAGTGCATAATCACATCAATAGAAAAGTATCAGTGTGAAAGCATTTTTTAAAAACATTTCTTTCATGTAAAAATTGTCCAATCCCCCATCTTGGTTTCTTGCTTTATATGAATTGTGACCATACTACACAGGGTGATAAAAAAGCGATAAAAAAGTGCAAAAATATCCTTGATGGTACAAAAATTGAATATACTGAAACCAAAAAAATTAATCCACCATTTATATAAAATTTAAAACAGGATAAAAAACTAGTTAAAATAGTAATAAAGGTATCTTACCCTACATGAGGACAATGGAGAGTGTGTTAAACTTTCCCTGATTAAATAGCAGAATATTGAATGTTCAGCTGCAAAAAAAATATAGAACCAAATAATTAATTATTTATAAAAAACAAGACATATTATATTCCTTGTTTAATCCCTTAGGATGCCTAGTTCCCAGAAGCCATATCCAGTAGCATTCCCTTTGATGTAATAACCTTTTTATAACCTGTCCTTGCTTAACCATTACCTTTTCCAAAATTTTTACACAGGGCCATCAGGTGGCACAATTGCAATGGCAAATTTTGGCATCCTAAGGGATTAAACGAGGAATATATGTCTTGTTTTTTTATAAATAATTAATTATTGGTTCTATATTTTTTTTTACTTTATTTTTTTTTTTTTTTTTAGAACAAGGATACAGGAACTGACAAAGCTACTGCTACATACACGTTCCTGTACCTGGATTGGTGGCGATAATGAGTATGTGAGGGGACTTTATGCTGACAGGTAAACTTCACATCTCCCGATGAGAGGGGGAGGCGATCGTTGCCTAATGTTTTTAACATCACGAATTTAGGGCTTGTAGTCCGCTGATACTTTTAATCCACGCTTGGCTATACTATATTATAATATATTTTATTTCATGTTCGTTATATTTTCACTTTGACTTGGGGGATATGTTGTTAACACTTTGGTGGATGACAGACACTTAAGTTATATATGCTAAGAGACATTACTACGCCTACTATTTATGTTAATCAAACCGTGGCGCCATTTTTGGAGAGTTTTTAAATGGAGATGTTTGTAAACACAATTTTCTAGTCCTGAAGAAGGCTCAAGTAAGGAGCCGAAACGTTGAATAAATTCTTAAATCCTGGTGATGTGGTTTCTTATTGGTGATAAATATATAGTGAATAAAGTACCCCCTCTTGTAAAATATAAGGATATTATATGTTACCAAGCAGTTTCATGACCATATGAAAACACGAGGCCAAAGGTTATGGAACTCCGAGGTAACTTCTAATATCCTCATATTTTGCAACTGGGGGTACTTTATTTATTATAATATACACGTTTCAGTCATGTGACAGAAATTACATCATAACTCACCGTTTATAACTGATGACATCAGAACCATTTATAAGGATATAATTCACAAGATATTCATGGCTTTTGTGTATTATATATATTTAACGGTAGGTACAGGCTGCACACCTTAAAATTAGTCAAGCGACCTGGTTGCTCCAGTAAAAAATTGAAAATAGTCTGTCTATGGTACTGGCACTCACAGAATTTGCATAAAGAGACAAAAATGTCAAAATTGTGAATAAAACACAAGGTTTATTAACAAATATGTAGGTTTGGTTTACACCTTGCGCAAGTATAATCAGCAGAAATACAATGGGGATTCCACCCCAAACAAACAATTAGTCAATGTGGCTTGTATGCGCTTCCTATAATAAATATAATCCCATCAACAGATTGCTTCCTCCCCCCAGGGCGATTTACTTGTAGCTTATAATGTCCTTCAGATGTTCCAAAATAAATGATACGAAAGACAGGCAAGCTGTTATTTATGCTCATTTTAGGCACACCAAGTCTTCTCCGTATTTCACCTCAGATAAACATATAAAGGGAAAAAGACAGACCAATGTGCGTTTTCTATATTTTTTTTCCCCCGAAACATTGCACAGCTCATAATAAAATTGCAAGGGCTTGCCCTGCTGCCGCAACTCCCTTGTGCCAGTGAAATTCTTCTTACCTAGAATAAGAATAAGCCCTGGGTATTGGCCACATTTACAATATTGTTTAGGTCTGTATGCATTGTCCAAAGGGCCTTACCAATTGTTCACCATAATGCCAATTTGTCTACCCCCTCACCACTAGTCAGAGTAAGTGTACAGCTCCAACCCTAATGCAACCTAGGGCGGTGAAGGACCAAAGTCCGCTGTGTCACTAGTGCTATACATGGCCGTATAAACTCATAGTGGTACATCGTGGGGTATCAGGACATAAGGTGAGAATGTTTGCCATCTACCACTGCCCACATAACCGTACTCAACGTAGCAATCAAATTGACTACTGCCAGGAAAGCCACCACAACCTCGTCAAATGCAGTGCCTTGCCCTCCCGTATATACCTGAAACCACTTATGTGTGAGACTAGCAGGGTAGCATGTTCTACTGCAGTGTCAATAAACATAAAAATAAAAGCAATAAACAAAATTAAAATGAACTATAGGCATGGTAAGGAACGTATGATTGGCAGGGTAGAGACACACATATTGGTAACTGATAAACTTAGTAGAACTTAGTAAAAGCATCCCAGGGGTAGGGACTCGTTGAGGCCTTTAGGGGACAAAGTGTTCAGTCTATGAATCCAACTGGATTCTTTCCGTAGTAGGGCAGTGTCCCTGTCGCCACCCCTGGCTAGGGGCGGCTGGTGGTCAATAGTCATGTATTTGAAGGTGGGCATTCCGTGGTCTTTGGTAAGGAAGTGTCTAGCCACAGGTAGTGTAGATTGTGCCTCCTTGAGGGCTCTGCTGATAGCCGACCTGTGGTTTTACTTACCCACGTAGTACATCACAGGGGCAGGTAATGATGTACACCACATATGTGGAAGTGCAAGTGAGTCTATGAAGAATCTTGAGTCTCATACCAGTGTGGGGATGGGGGAAGTCAGGTCCACTTAATAAGCAACGGCAGGTGGTGCAGTCAGGGCACCTGTAGCAGCCTAATTTATTTTCTTTGGATAGCCAATTAGTAGGGGTGGGAGTTTGTCCCTTAAAGTTCATTACCATTAACATATCCTTTAGGTTCCTGCCCCTCTTATATGCCATCATAGGAGCGGGACCCCCAAGTAAAGATAATGATTTGTCCATATTGATCATGAGCCAATTTGCTTTGAAAAATGCTTTGTCACTGATGTGTAGGTGGTAGTGAAAATCAGGGGTGTTGAATCCTTGGGGGCCGTTGTCTTGCCTCTCAATAGGGAATCCTGTGTATGTTGCATAGCCCTATGTAATTGGACCTCCAGTAAATGATAATCATACCCCCTGTCAAGAAATCTCTCAAACATTGATTGAAGCTGTGTGTTGGCTGACTGAGTGTCGCAATTGTTTCAGCTGACCCTTATAGATTGAGAATATGGAATGCCTCTAATGGTGGCAGGTGGATGGTTACTAGCTGCATGTAGGATCGAGTTCCGATCCGTGGGTTTAAGAAACAGTCTACTGCCTAGGCCTCCTCCATGTTTGTAAATGTTAAGGTCTAGGAAATCAATTTCTTGTGTGTGGTAATTCAAAGTCAGCTTAATGGGAGTGTCAAAGGCATTAAGTCCCTAGTGGAATTCCAAAAGAGCTTGCTCACTGTCTCACAAAATAATGAACAGGTCATCAATGTAGCAAAAATCAACTAATATTGACTGGCCAACCCATGGTGTGATGTGTGCAGTTTCAAATGCTAGCATGTATAAATTGGCATATAATGATGCCAGGGCACTGTCCATGGCCGTACCAGAGGTTTGTAGGTAAAAAGAGGTTTCAAAGCGGAAGAAGTTCCTTGTGAGTATAAGTTCCAGGAGTTGCAAAATAATTTTGCATAGGGCCTGGCCTTCTGTGTTGTTAATTAAAGCATTTCTACAGGCCTCAATACCTTGACTTTGTGGGATGACCGTGTATAAACTTTTTACGTCCATAGTGACAAGGAGACTGTTGGTGGGGATCTCTCACAGTCCTTGTAGTTTTTTTTTTTTAAAGATAAAACTTTTATTGTTTTTCACAACATAAAACAAACATAAACAGAGCATGCCCTATCAATGCAATGGTATTTAGATATAATTTCCATGACAGATATTTAAGTATTTAACATAGTATTGATGTTATATTTCAGTACTTTGGCTGAATACTTTAATGTCTTTAAATCAGAAGCAAGTACTCAATGAGATGCTCACAATTAGGGTTAAATTGTTATAGACATCGGTTTTCTTGAGTACATATGTTATATTTCCTGCAAATTGTAAGTATGTAAGAGAACCACAACCTCCCAGCCCCACCTCCCACCACGGACTCCATATTTTATCAAACTTCTTTTGTGAGCCTCTAGCTAGCAAGGTAAGCTTAATGAGTGGCAGATTTTGATTTATCAGTGTGATCCAGGTTTGCACTGTAGGGGGTTTAGGGCCCATCCACGTCATAGAAATTATTTTCCTGGCATAATATAAAAGGGTTCTATATCTAGTTCTGGCATGAGTGGTAGTTATGATGTCATCTATAATTCCCAATATACACACCTGTGGTGTAAGTATCCTTGGGAAATCGAGTTTGTCATCTAGGAGTTTGAGAACCGCAGTCCAGAATTTTGCCACTGGGGGACAGCTCCAGGCCATCTGCAGGAAGTCTGCACTCTCTGTCCCGCATCGATGACATTTTGCCTCTGGATTACGCCCCATGGATCTGAGTCGTGTGGGGGTGAGGTAGACCTGGTGTAACCATTTAAATTGAATTAACCTGTCTCTTACAGAGTATAAGTAATAGTAGCTTTTGTCTGTTGCCTCATGTTGATGTTGGTTTAGTTAGTGTTGTAGACCAGAGTAGTGTTTCAAATTGGGGTTGGGAAATTTGTATATCGAGACTACCAAATTGTGCCTGGAATACATGCCTAAGTTGGAAATATCTAAACTGAGATAAATTGGGTTCAGCTAGTTTCTCTTTGAAAAATTCATATGATCCAAATGTGGTTCCATCTAGTACATCTTGCAATCGTCTAATTCTTTTTTTAGGCCAGTATAGAAAATCAGGGAACTTCTGGAAGTGGGTAAGGCGGGAATTCGCCCATAGGGGTGTGTTTGGGGTTAGAACGGGAGAGAGTTGGGGATAAAGCTTGAGTGCCAGATTCCAAGCCTTTCTTGGAGTAGCCATAACCGCTGGTAGGTTCTCATAATCTGCCAGTGCTCTATACAGAAGATGCCTGAGGCCTTCTAGTGATCCCACAGCCAGCGCTTGGAGATTCGTGTTTGGGTTGTACGGGTCTGGGTCAAACCACCATTGAACATAGTGAAGTTGACTGGCTAGGTAATAGAGGTACAGATCCGGTAGTCCCAAACCCCCTTCTTTAGTGGCGGGGACTAGTTTACGCCAAGCCAGCCTGGGTGTCTTCCCCCCCATATGAAGTGCGTCAGGACTTGATTGAGAAACTTTTGGTGATATGAATGGGTGAATTATGGAATATGTACAGAAATCGTGGGAGATATACCATTTTGAATATGTTGATACTCCCCCAAAGAGTTAATGGGAGTTTGGACCATACTGGAAGTGTAGTATTGAGGGCTGATAGCACTGGATCAAGGTTACGTGATATAAAGGTATGTAGGTTAGGGTGGATGTTAATCCCTAGGTACTTAAAGCTTTCAACTGACACTAGGGGGATGTTCTGTGGTAGCTCAGGAAGGGGTGTAGAGTCTATTCGCAATAGCGCAGATTTATCCCAATTAATTTGGAGTCCGGAAAGTTTTCCAAAGTGTGTTATAATTGTGGCTAATGTTTTAAGTGACGGGCCCGCATCCGCTAAGTATACTAACAGGTCATCTGCATATAAAGAGATTCTCTCCTCTACTGGTCCCAGGCGCCAACCCTCAAGTGAGGGAGTGAGGGAGTGTGTCGTATCATGATTGCCCCCTTTGTCGGCTGGTCTAATGACAAGGTTTTTGTCATCCCTCAGGGTACCAATAGCCTCCCTTTCAGCCCATGAGAGATAAGAAGTCCAGATATTGATTTGCCTATACCAAGCTCTAAGAGATTTACTGAATCCCCCTACTTCTGGTAATGTATAGAAATTATACCTATAATATAGAACTACCTCGAGGTTTGTTTTGTATTCTTAGTCAGTTTTTTGTCCATTTACCAGGAACAGATTGGGCATGTAGGCCTTGTATAGGCAGTACTAGATTAGCCCATTGGTTTAATTGTTCTCCAAAATGTTTTTAATTTTTTTTAACACAGTGCGACACCAGCAATCCAATCTCACAGAGTGAAAGAACCACAGAATCGTATTTTTTGTGTTTGAAAAACGAACTTTATTGGGGTTAAACTGGACTCCCTCTGCAAAATAATTGCTACTTTATACATGGCTATTACAATTTTTGTTTCTTTTTTTGTGGGTGGGGGTGTGTACTCACCTTCATGAGGTCATTTCCTGTCTGTCACCTATTTATATGCCTTTTTACACATCGCTGTACACTTGACAAAGAGTCATACAAGACTCTAAACATGTTGTGTTAAACAATAAAACACTAAAGGTGGAGCAGTAAAGCTGCGTTTGAGTCGATCCTTGTGAATTTTAATCGTTTGTATACTTCATTAGCACACACGGCGGAGGTGCATCACTTGGAACTCGACCTTAATTGAACCTGCATACGGTTAGAGGTAACAGCAATTTATTTATATTTGATTGTAGTTCCGCCTGCTTGATTACCCTAACTACTGAATACCACAAAGAATCATGTCAGAAGAGACTTCACCCGGCCTACCAAGCACAGGGGCCGTAACTTTTGCCTACAATGATGTTGAAATCAACAGAATACTTGCAGAGATAAATACAGATCCCATGCTGTTTGAAGACAAACCGTTATATGGAAATCTGGCAAAAGAACTTCTGTACATACAAAGAAAAGAAACACACATTGTTCTACATTTGAGTACACTAGCCGAATATATCAAACTAAGACGTATCCCCAGAGGCCTGCGTTTAGACATTAAACCCAATCTCTGTGCCAGTGATAAAGTGTTACAACAGAAGTGGTTCGAAATTTGCAACAAATGTAGCATTGATCTAATGGTTCTTACTGTGGAAAGACTTACAATTAAGCAGCAGGAGATCCGGTTAACCATTGAGGAGCTGAGAACTAAGGCACTCGAGGAACTGGGTTCGCAGAAACTAGACGAATTACTACTTGAACATAACCAAATCCTGGGCAAGCTGCGGGAAAGCATTAAAGAAAGGAAGCGTGCTAAATTTGAGCGGGACGCCAGCAACTATAGAGAAAACAGAGTCTACACGTGGAAGGAGGAGCGAAAATGGCAGCGTTCTCAAGAGCACCAACAGACCGGACTGCCCGCATCCTCGTATCGGCAACCAAAGGGGACCCAGCGCACCACAGTGAACCTAACCGGAAGAACTCCAGTAGGTGCACTAGGAAGGCAGCAGGGACACCCGCCACCGTGACCAGCAGCGAAGATTCTGCAGCGTCGTCCAGCTCTTTGCAATCCTCGGCTTCTTTTTTGGACCCGCGTACCATGACCCAGGACAGGGAGCGGAAACAGCACCGCAGCAAAGGACCTGGAAATGGCAGGGAACGCTACCCGAAACGAAACCGCAAGCAAACCAGGTAATGAACCTAGTTATTAATATTTCCTCCTATGAACTGAATGCCTCTGAACTAAGTGTGTTAAATAAAGGCCTGAACTTTATTTATTATACTATAATGCAGATTTAATCCAATGGAAAATTGAGTTCCAGAAGTTCCTCAGAAACTTAAAATTAAAGGCCCATTTCTCTCTGATTGAACCAAAGGAGAGTTCTAAACCACTCGAACCAACGAGAAACCTTAAAAAACGTAGCACGTTTGTACCAGACTTTACCAATGAATCCTTACTTACCTTTGAAAATGTTGTAAACCATGATGTTAGAAAGTTTTGGACTTTACAAGAGAGTAAACGACCGTGTTCAAATTTGACGTTTAAAGAGAAAAAAGCCCTAGACTCCCTTAAGAACAACAACACTATTATTATACAGAAAGCGGATAAAGGGGGCGCAACAGTAGTAATGGGCATGGTTAAATACGAAACCGAAGCTCTCAATCAGCTTAATACACCAAGCCATTACGAGAAAATAGGATGTGACCCTACACAAGAGATTAAAAGAAATATTGACTTAATGGTCATACAAGCATGGGAAAATGGGGTTATCCAAACGCAGGAAAAAGAATTTTTAATAACTGAGTTTCAACGTACCCCGTCCTATATCTCCTTCCAAAAATCCACAAGAATTTGGCTAACCCTCCAGGTAGACCAATTGTCTCTGGAATTGGGTCTGTTCTAGAACCTTTATCCAAATTTGTGGACAGTTACTTGCAACCATTAACTTATAACATACCAGTAAGTTTGAAGGATACCACTGATTTGTTAGTAAAAATGAATGCCTTAGACAAGCTAGACCCAGATGTAATGCTTGTAAGCATAGACATACAAAGCCTTTATACCTCGATCCCACAGGAGGAGGGCATAAGGGTCATAGAAGAGGCATGTATGAAATGAAGATTTCACTGGAGAGCTTTTTTAGTGAAACAGTGAAGACGTTTATTCAAGATGCATTCAAGCACTACATGTTTCGGACCTCTGGGGTCCTTCTTCTGGTGCAGTTACAACACACTGAGTGAATGGGGCCTTTTAAAGCCCACAAACCCATCCCACAACCATCATGTGATCAAACAATTGTATACTAGCTCCATCTTCAGGCCAAGTATATAAATTACAATTTCAATTAGAACTGGATACTACCAATTAGGTCTATCCTAAAAACTGACCTTCAGAACAATTATAGTTTAAACAGTGTAACAATGTAAATAAAGTATCTCCTACCATCTGGTTGTTAGTGGTTCACAGTTTATCAGTCCATTTGTATCGATTTGGCCAGATGGTAGTAAAGTCTGCAACAAATGTAACAGTTAGTGGATCATGTTTTAAGATGCAACAATAAACTTATAAAAAACACTTAAGGCTCCAAGCTTCATTCATTCCTTTTGGCTCTATTGTGTTTAATAGTTCAATCCATTTGGCTTCCTGTTGCAAAAGCATAGTTTTCCTGTCGCCCCCTCTATTGGGCATATTAACCTTCTGTAGCACCATCCATTTCAAACTTGTCGGGCTGTGTCTTTCATTAAAGAAATGTCTGCCAACTGGTGTGTGCGTTTTATTATTGTTGGGGTCAAAAGAGGTTATTGATCTTTTATGTTCCCCTATCCTGACTTTGACTGCCCGTGTCGTTTGCCCTACATATAGTTTGCCACATGGGCATTTCAGGGCATTGATAACATGGTCAGAATTACATGTGTGGTATTGTTTGATAGGGACTTTATTTCCTTGGTATGGATGTGTAATATAATCTCCTTTTATAATGGAATTACATTTCCCGCAATTCAAACACGGGAAGGTCCCATTTTTGGGTTTACTCAAATACCTGGTTTTATTGTTATGGTCAGGTGTGCTCACTTCTGCCCTTACTAGAGAGTTGGCAATATTTTTACCCCTCTTATATGAGAATATGGGACGATCTTTGAACAGTTTTCCAAAGGTATGGTCCTGTCCTAACAAAGACCAGTGTTTTTTGATGATGTACTCAATTTTTCTACTTAAAGGACCATATTCTGTAACAAATGGGATCCTGTTTTTGGTATTTCTCTCTCTTGTATTCAGCAGAAGGCTCTCACGTGGCTGTAAAAGGACCTCATCCCTAGTTTTAGTTAGAGTGTTTTTGTCATAGCCACGATCTACAAATTTTTTTATCAGGGTATTGGATGCTTCCAAATATTTAGTGTCATCAGAGGAAATTCTTCTTACCCGTAAAAATTGTCCCTTGGGTATACCTCTCATTGTATTTGGGGTGTGGAAGCTGTCATGTTGTAGGATGTTATTTCTTTCAAGTGGTTTACTGTAAAGTTCAGTGGTTAATTCCCCTTTCTCAATATTAATCTTAACATCAAGATAATGAATGCTCTTGGGACTGTGTTCAGCTGTGGATTTAATAGTATGGTGCTGTGTGTTTATAAAGGATAGGAAGGATTCCAGTTCCTCTATTGTTGAGTCCCAAATTAAGAAGATGTCGTCCACAAATCGAAAGTAACAGGCAATTTTGTTACTGTATAGGGGATTCTGGAGAATGAGTTTTTGTTCAATGGCATTCATAAAGATATTAGCATAACTTGGAGCTAAATTACTCCCCATAGCTGTCCCTTGTAGTTGTATGTAGTGGTCCTTATTGAACCTAAAGTAGTTTTTCTTCAGGACCAGAGCTAGTAGGTCCAAGATAAAATAGACCTTAGAGTGAGGTATATTTTCAGAGAGTAATGTATCTTCTATATAAGTCATACCTTCCTCATGTGGAATAGAAGTGTATAGGGACTGAACATCAATACTACATAAAATGCTATCAGGCTTCACTTTACCCAAATTTGACAGTCTTGTTAGAAAATCAGTGGTATCTTTTAGACATTGTGGTATTTTTTGTACCGCCTCCTGCAAAAATGTATCAACGTATTGTGATAGTGGTTGTAACACCGAGCCCATTCCTGAAACAATTGGTCGTCCAGGTGGCTCAACCAGATTTTTATGTACCTTAGGTAACAGGTATAAAAGAGGAGTTGTGGGGTGTGGTGTACTTAGAATTTTTTTTGTATTTTCTGTGATGATCTCACAATCAAAGGCATATGATATTGTATCATCCACAGTTTTTTTGATCTCCCATGTGGGGTCATGATCAATACATTCATAGTGGCCTGGGGTCGTAAGTTGTCTCATTGCTTCCTTAATGTAATCTTCCTTGTTAAGGATTACAATACTACCCCCTTTATCGGCCTTTTTGATAACAATGTTGTCATTTTTTTGTAAAGACTTTAGTGCCTCTTTTTCTTTTTTAGTAATATTGTGAACAGGTTTTATGTTACAAAAGTTGTGTACACCCCATAACTCTGAAACCTCATGTAAAATTACATTCTGAAAAGTTTCTAATGATTGGCAGGTAATATCAGGCGTGAAATCACTTTTAACCTTCAATAAATCACTTTTATGTAAATTACGTTCAGCAGGTTCACATTTTTTATCAAGGAAATGCATTTTCAATTTCAGTCTACGGATAAATTTGTGAAAGTCTACTTTCCATTGGAAATTGTCAGTGGGGTGTGTGGGGATAAAGCCTAAACCTTTGTTTAGGACCCCTATTTCAGCTGCAGTCAATAAATGACTGGAGAAGCTAATGATTAAGTCAGTGGACTTACACATATCGTTGGATCTTTCTCCTTCAGTTACGGTCTGTAAAATTGGCGCCTCACTGATGTGCGTTGGGATCGCCTCTGTACTGTGTTGTAGTCCTCGTAGCTGTCCCTTCGTCCTCCTGCGTCTCTTTCCGTGCCGAAACTCCGCTGTTTGCCTCTCTGGCCCCTCTTCCGGCCAGCGTCTAAAAAATGCCTCGAGGTGCTCCGATCACTGCTGGTGTCACGATCCGATCCTGTTGACACACGATCGTCCGTGTCACTGGCGGTGTTGCGGTATTGCGGATAGGCTTGGTGACGTAGAGGTGGGGATTCCCTCTGTTGGCTACGGGGTCCCGGCAGGCCAAACTTCCTTCCGATCTCTGTCTGCTGCCTTGGGGAAACACTCTGCCACGTATACACGCTGCCACTGCTGTAATCTCTGGTATCTCATGTCGGATTTATGCTCCTATAGTCCTCCAGGGATATAAGATTCTCAGCCACGATGAGTAAGTCCCTCTTGGATTTAAATAAATACTTACTCAAATCTAGCCTGGCCCCGAAGTTCCCCCTGGGCCTGACTTGAACCAAACAGATTCTCTCAGGAAATTAACCAGACAGCTTTATTTGAGGTATACATTAATACAGAGTATTACAATACCGAGTATTAAATAATAGCTCACACGCCCTGAAAGCTCGTGAGGACGTTGGGGGACAATAAGCAATACAACAGATGACTGTTTAACCATTTCTTCTTCCATGGGGCTGATCCAGAGGCATCCAATCATCATTCTTGTTTTAGCATAACTGTGTCACTATTTCCATCTTAGGGACAGACTCACATTCTCAGTACAATGGCCAAATAAGGTGCAACTACTGTGTCAGCAGAGTATCCAGAATGGTATCTATGCTGTAGTTTCTGAGACGATGTGTCTTGCTTGGCCTTGCACTATACTTGTGACATGAGACAACAGATGTATTCCTTGTTCTGTGCAAACATTCTACATTCTAATAACAGAATGGCCTTTAACCTTGAAGTGTAGAGTCTGACACAGCTGTTCTGTGGCAGTGTCCTATTCTATAATCATTGCATTTTATACAATACATAACCCATATATATATAATTTTAATCTAAAATCCTGATATCCACATTTCCCCACTTTTTTTCTTTTTCTAATATAAGCAAAATCCTTAAGCTAGCACTGCGGGCTGAAAACAAAAAATACATATAAAAATGGAAAAAAAAAAAAAATTGGTTCTACCAGACAAATATAAAATGCTACAATCACAGTGGACTTATCAACACAGTAATATGCATATACAGTATATATAAAGGCATTTCAATGATGAAAATGGAGAAATCCAGAGAAGATGCATAGTCCATTCAATGTCCAGATGATCCAGCACCACTTCGGACTAGTCCTCTAGCCTGTGATGATATGGTGTATCATAGAATGGCAATGTAGAAATGTCTTTGAAATAGTCTCTTAAAGCATCAGTCCAAGATGTCACTTTTAGTCAGTGCAATGACGATGGAAGTTCATACTGTAGCAGAGTTGGTGTAATGAATGCTTTTGTCTGTGTGCTTCACCACTGATATAGTTCTCATGTGTAGCCATTGTACAGCAATTGAATATTCAGCTGTTTAATCTATCTGGTAGATTTTTAAACAAACATGCCCATGTGCCAGTCAAAAAGATTAAGCCAAGAATAGAAGAAAGTAAGTAAAGGTGGTGTTATCTACAAAGAAACAAAAATATAGAAGATATGAGTACACAAATAAAGAAATATTTTATATTAAAACAGGATGATTACTGTGGTGTATAATCATGGTATAAATGCTATTGAAAATACAATAATAAATATTTGGTAAACGTATAACATTTATCATATAATTTATATATAGCCGTCTGATTTTTTTTTTTTTTTTTTTTAAAACATTTAGCATGCACACATAAACACCAATATAAACATTAGAAGTTACACATAAGTAATTGCTGAGTAAGTAGAATTGTTGTTTTCAACAGAATACTTTTATATAAGAAGTTATTAACATTACCCTGGTAATGGCCTGCTTGTGTTTCACAGTTACTAATGATCAATGCTATCAATTAACCCTTTCCATTAAAAATTTTGAAATTAAATAGATTGCAAAAATATAATTAATTACAATATTTTGATGTAAAAAAAAAAAAACATTTGTTGTAAAATCGTTCATCATCATCATTATATTTAAAGTAATCACAATAAATAGGTTGTAAATATATATACCATTGAATATGATATATGTAGTTGAGTTGTGTAATGGTACTTAGAGATGGAATTAGAGTTACAACAAACAATATCAATAAATGTTTTAAAGAGGTAATTAATTCAAAGTGATGGTATATTGATAATAATAAAGTTAATTGATACTAGAACTATGCAACATGTACTGACACTCTTCCACGTGGTCTAGAATTATGTCCCAAATTATAGATGATATAGAAAAAAAAAAAAATTTTAGATATCAAATTTTTAGACCATACCATAAATGAAAAAATATCCCATATAAACCATAGTACAATGTTATTATACTGGAATACTTATGTTAAAATATCACAGTAAACTATGTTTAGGATAACGTCTATGAAAAAATAAAAATATGTTAATATAATATATGATGGCAAAAAAAAAAAATCTTTGAGCTTTTGCTTTGCCAAATGTTTTTTACTTATTGTTTTATATTAAGTGTTTAGACATTATTGGTTAGAAAAGTTTAGTAGGGATTCTGTGATTCATGCATGTTAGTTAACAATCAATAAGAAAGGAAATGCATTAGTGATATTAGAGAAATTAGTAATTTTAGACAAGACAGTAGAGTGATAAAAATAAAATAGAAAGTATTAGAAGTGAGACATATACAGAAAAACAAGTTGTTAGTGATGTTGTTACATATAAAAGTAACTATACAGAAAAGGAATATTAATTAAACAATAGAAAGTTAAAACAAATACAGAAAGAATAGGAAGCAAACATGACATAAACTTAGAGATGTCCGATCTCTCCTGCAGACTGCCAAATATATCTTTGTCCTTGAGGTTGAACAGCTGTTAAAGAGATAAACTTTTCTACTAATCAATCTGTCATTGTTGTCAAATCTTCTACTAAGGAAAGAGAACAATTAAGAAAAGTAATTATAGTGCATCTAAATTTTAAATGCAAACTAATATTACTAAAAACATAAAATTTAATATGGAAACATATGTTTCCTAAAGTATTGTTTGCATGTCTTTCAGCAGTATCTAAAACTACTCAAACAGATCTGGTTCTCTGGTCTGACGCTTTAAACACCTGAAAAATAAAACATACATTAGAAAAACTCACAATAGTGCTGATGGTTTCCATTCAAGAAATAAAACAAACATTATACTAGATTCCCAACTCTGATATAAAAAGATGTATAAATGCTAAATTATTTATTTTAATTCATTTACAACCTTTTTCAGAAATCATAGAATCCAGAATAGCTTTCTTCTACTTTAAACCTAACCTCCATTGTCAAAACAGAACATGAGGTTTATATTTCTACATTTACACTTTTGGTGTAATTTATTTGTATGTATAATTGCTGCTCTTATGATTTTTACATATACATTGCTGTATGTTTGAAATTCACAAGGAAATGTGGGAAATATTGCAGCATTCAAGTTGTTCAAATTGTTGAAACCCACCAAAACCTTTTCAAATAACACTGGTGCAATATTAGATATTTCAGAGTCAGTTGTATTAACTCTGTTAGTTGCATCAGTTGAAGTGTTACAATGATCATTTCCTTTAGTAACAAAACAATTCTTATTACTTCTCCTCCTATTCAAATGACATGATCTTACACTGTCAGCTGTCAGTTTGTTGATCCTGTGCTGGAGGAGGACAGCTGAATGTCTACAATTTTTTAACTGAACCAGCAGTCTTTCTATATAAGAATACTGTAAATTATAACTGACCTGCAGCTTTACAGTTAATGAAAGGGAAGTCAAGACTAAATCCAGCAGTGCTTGTAAAGTTCTTCCCTTTTTTATTTTTTCATCTTTTAATTCCATTGATGAGGTCAAAGTATCCAGACTTTCCTCTATCTCATTTTCATTTATTTCTTTATTTAGTTTAAATGGCCTGCCATATTTAGTGATCCAACATTGAACATATTCAAGGAAAACATTAGGAAGATGTAACAAAACAGGGGAAAAAGCTTCTGTGCTGCCTGACGAAACAGTACTTTTAGATACACCACTCCGTAGACTAATAATATCTGCACTAGGTTGCGAACCTTGTGGCACCATTCTTTCCCGAGATTTAAAAAGAAACATACTTACCACGAGCTGAGTCTCGACAATCTGTCCTTACGTCACGACCAGAACCACAGGACCGGAACGAAGCCCCCAGAAATGTCGGATTTATGCTCCTTTAGTCCTCCAGGGATATAAGATTCTCAGCCACGATGAGTAAGTCCCTCTTGGATTTAAATAAATACTTACTCAAATCGAGCCTGGCCCCGAAGTTCCCCCTGGGCCTGACTTGAACCAAACAGATTCTCTCAGGAAATTAACCAGACAGCTTTATTTGAGGTATACATTAATACAGAGTATTACAATACAGAGTATTAAATAATAGCTCACACGCCCTGAAAGCTCGTGAGGACGTTGGGGGACAATAAGCAATACAACAGATGACTATTTAACCATTTCTTCTTCCATGGGGCTGATCCAGAGGCATCCAATCATCATTCTTGTTTTAGCATAACTGTGTCACTATTTCCATCTTAGGGACAGACTCACATTCTCAGTACAATGGCCAAATAAGGTGCAACTACTGTGTCAGCAGAGTATCCAGAATGGTATCTATGCTGTAGTTTCTGAGACGATGTGTCTTGCTTGGCCTTGCACTATACTTGTGACATGAGACAACAGATGTATTCCTTGTTCTGTGCAAACATTCTACATTCTAATAACAGAATGGCCTTTAACCTTGAAGTGTAGAGTCTGACACAGCTGTTCTGTGGCAGTGTCCTATTCTATAATCATTGCATTTTATACAATACATAACCCATATATATATAATTTTAATCTAAAATCCTGATATCCACATCTCGCTCAAATTTTTTACTTTCCTTGCGATAGTTTCTTTCTTTAGTCTGTTAATGTTGGTTTCAATTTCTTTAAGGGTTTTTGAATATTCCTCGATATTCCTGCTGCTGGTTTGGAAGCTTTCTTTAAGCGCTGTGATTTCTGAGCGCGTTCTTGTAATTTCTGGTTGTAAAAATTCAACAGTAAGGACCATAGCATCAAGGCTTGCTTTATTCCAGATGCCTTCCCATTTGGTTAAAAATTCTTTGCTTGTGATGAATCCAAGGGGTTGTAGTCCCACTCTTAATCCGCGAGGTATTCTTTTGGTTTTAATGTATTCAACCAATGTGGAACTATGCAGAGAAAGGTTCAATTCTTTCTTAGATAAATTGAGAAGTTGGAAATGAAAGTCCTTGTTCTCAGTAGAATCATATAAAGTGATTGTGGTATCAGCAGAAGCAACAATACGGTCAATGTCAGCTTCTGTATATGCAAACGTGTTGCTGCTATCCTGGGTGCTGGTATAGGATCGTTCCTCAAGCATCTTATATATGTAGTAGCAATCAAGTATGGCAAACTTATAATGTCCAAAAATGCAAATAACTTGTTGCCACAAACCGTATCAGTCAGTGATAGCTCAATCCAACAGTGATCTGGGTTTGCCACGTCCAGAAAAGCGATATCATGTAGGAAATGAAGATTTCACTGGAGAGCTTTTTTAGTGAAACAGTGAAGACGTTTATTCAAGATGCATTCAAGCACTACATGTTTCGGACCTCTGGGGTCCTTCTTCTGGTGCAGTTACAACACAGTGAGTGAATGGGGCCTTTTAAAGCCCACAGACCCATCCCACAACCATCATGTGATCAAACAATTGTATACTAGCTCCATCTTCAGGCCAAGTATATAAATTACAATTTCAATTAGAACTGGATACTACCAATTAGGTCTATCCTAAAAACTGACCTTCAGAACAATTATAGTTTAAACAGTGTAACAATGTAAATTAAGTATCTCCTACCATCTGGTTGTTAGTGGTTCACAGTTTATCAGTCCATTTGTATCGATTTGGCCAGATGGTAGTAAAGTCTGCAACAAATGTAACAGTTAGTGGATCATATTTTAAGATACAACAATAAACTTATAAAAAAACACTTAAGGCTCCAAGCTTCATTCATTCCTTTTGGCTCTATTGTGTTTAATAGTTCAATCCATTTGGCTTCCTGTTGCAAAAGCTAGTATACAATTGTTTGATCACATGATGGTTGTGGGATGGGTTTGTGGGCTTTAAAAGGCCCCATTCACTCAGTGTGTTGTAACTGCACCAGAAGAAGGACCCCAGAGGTCCGAAACATGTAGTGCTTGAATGCATCTTGAATAAACGTCTTCACTGTTTCACTAAAAAAGCTCTCCAGTGAAATCTTCATTTCCTACATGATATCGCTTTTCTGGACGTGGCAAACCCAGATCACTGTTGGATTGAGCTATCACTGACTGATACGGTTTGTGGCAACAAGTTATTTGCATTTTTGGACATTATAAGTTTGCCATACTTGATTGCTACTACATATATAAGATGCTTGAGGAACGATCCTATACCAGCACCCAGGATAGCAGCAACACGTTTGCATATACAGAAGCTGACATTGACCGTATTGTTGCTTCTGCTGATACCACAATCACTTTATATGATTCTACTGAGAACAAGGACTTTCATTTCCAACTTCTCAATTTATCTAAGAAAGAATTGAACCTTTCTCTGCATAGTTCCACATTGGTTGAATACATTAAAACCAAAAGAATACCTCACGGATTAAGAGTGGGACTACAACCCCTTGGATGCATCACAAGCAAAGAATTTTTAACCAAATGGGAAGGCATCTGGAATAAAGCAAGCCTTGATGCTATGGTCCTTACTGTTGAATTTTTACAACCAGAAATTACAAGAACGCGCTCAGAAATCACAGCGCTTAAAGAAAGCTTCCAAACCAGCAGCAGGAATATCTAGGAATATTCAAAAACCCTTAAAGAAATTGAAACCAACATTAACAGACTAAAGAAAGAAACTATCGCAAGGAAAGTAAAAAAATTTGAGCGAGATACCAGAGATTACAGCAGTGGCAGCGTGTATACGTGGCAGAGTGTTTCCCCAAGGCAGCAGACAGAGATCGGAAGGAAGTTTGGCCTGCCGAGACCCCGTAGCCAACAGAGGGAATCCCCACCTCTACGTCACCAAGCCTATCCGCAATACCGCAACACCGCCAGTGACACGGACGATCGTGTGTCAACAGGATCGGATTGTGACACCAGCAGTGATCGGAGCACCTCGAGGCGTTTTTTAGACGCTGGCCGGAAGAGGGGCCAGAGAGGCAAACAGCGGAGTTTCGGCACGGAAAGAGACGCAGGAGGACGAAGGGACAGCTACGAGGACTACAACACAGTACAGAGGCGATCCCAACGCACATCAGTGAGGCGCCAATTTTACAGACCGTAACGGAAGGAGAAAGATCCAACGATATGTGTAAGTCCACTGACTTAATCATTAACTTATCCAGTCATTTACTGACTGCAGCTGAAATAGGGGTCCTAAACAAAGGTTTAGGCTTTATCCCCACACACCCCACTGACAATTTCCAATGGAAAGTAGACTTTCACAAATTTATCCGTAGACTGAAATTGAAAATGCATTTCCTTGATAAAAAATGTGAACCTGCTGAACGTAATTTACATAAAAGTGATTTATTGAAGGTTAAAAGTGATTTCACGCCTGATATTACCTGCCAATCATTAGAAACTTTTCAGAATGTAATTTTACATGAGGTTTCAGAGTTATGGGGTGTACACAACTTTTGTAACATAAAACCTGTTCACAATATTACTAAAAAAGAAAAAGAGGCACTAAAGTCTTTACAAAAAAATGACAACATTGTTATCAAAAAGGCCGATAAAGGGGGTAGTATTGTAATCCTTAACAAGGAAGATTACATTAAGGAAGCAATGAGACAACTTACGACCCCAGGCCACTATGAATGTATTGATCATGACCCCACATGGGAGATCAAAAAAACTGTGGATGATACAATATCATATGCCTTTGATTGTGAGATCATCACAGAAAATACAAAAAAATTTCTAAGTACACCACACCCCAGAACTCCTCTTTTATACCTGTTACCTAAGGTACATAAAAAGCTGGTTGAGCCACCTGGACGACCAATTGTTTCAGGAATGGGCTCGGTGTTACAACCACTATCACAATACGTTGATACATTTTTGCAGGAGGCGGTACAAAAAATACCACAATGTCTAAAAGATACCACTGATTTTCTAACAAGACTGTCAAATTTGGGTAAAGTGAAGCCTGATAGCATTTTATGTAGTATTGATGTTCAGTCCCTATACACTTCTATTCCACATGAGGAAGGTATGACTTATATAGAAGATACATTACTCTCTGAAAATATACCTCACTCTAAGGTCTATTTTATCTTGGACCTACTAGCTCTGGTCCTGAAGAAAAACTACTTTAGGTTCAATAAGGTCCACTACATACAACTACAAGCTATGGGGAGTAATTTAGCTCCAAGTTATGCTAATATCTTTATGAATGCCATTGAACAAAAACTCATTCTCCAGAATCCCCTATACAGTAACAAAATTGCCTGTTACTTTCGATTTGTGGACGACATCTTCTTAATTTGGGACTCAACAATAGAGGAACTGGAATCCTTCCTATCCTTTATAAACACACAGCACCATACTATTAAATCCACAGCTGAACACAGTCCCAAGAGCATTCATTATCTTGATGTTAAGATTAATATTGAGAAAGGGGAATTAACCACTGAACTTTACAGTAAACCACTTGAAAGAAATAACATCCTACTACATGACAGCTTCCACACCCCAAATACAATGAGAGGTATACCCAAGGGACAATTTTTACGGGTAAGAAGAATTTCCTCTGATGACACTAAATATTTGGAAGCATCCAATACCCTGATAAAAAAATTTGTAGATCGTGGCTATGACAAAAACACTCTAACTAAAACTAGGGATGAGGTCCTTTTACAGCCACGTGAGAGCCTTCTGCTGAATACAAGAGAGAGAAATACCAAAAACAGGATCCCATTTGTTACAGAATATGGTCCTTTAAGTAGAAAAATTGAGTACATCATCAAAAAACACTGGTCTTTGTTAGGACAGGACCATACCTTTGGAAAACTGTTCAAAGATCGTCCCATATTCTCATATAAGAGGGGTAAAAATATTGCCAACTCTCTAGTAAGGGCAGAAGTGTACACACCTGACCATAACAATAAAACCAGGTATTTGAGTAAACCCAAAAATGGGACCTTCCCGTGTTTGAATTGCGGGAAATGTAATTCCATTATAAAAGGAGATTATATTACACATCCATACCAAGGAAATAAAGTCCCTATCAAACAATACCACACATGTAATTCTGACCATGTTATCAATGCCCTGAAATGCCCATGTGGCAAACTATATGTAGGGCAAACGACACGGGCAGTCAAAGTCAGGATAGGGGAACATAAAGATCAATAACCTCTTTTGACCCCAACAATAATAAAACGCACACACCAGTTGGCAGACATTTCTTTAATGAAAGACACAGCCCGACAAGTTTGAAATGGATGGTGCTACAGAAGGTTAATATGCCCAATAGAGGGGGCGACAGGAAAACTATGCTTTTGCAACAGGAAGCCAAATGGATTGAACTATTAAACACAATAGAGCCAAAAGGAATGAATGAAGCTTGGAGCCTTAAGTGTTTTTTATAAGTTTATTGTTGCATCTTAAAACATGATCCACTAACTGTTACATTTGTTGCAGACTTTACTACCATCTGGCCAAATCGATACAAATGGACTGATAAACTGTGAACCACTAACAACCAGATGGTAGGAGATACTTTATTTACATTGTTACACTGTTTAAACTATAATTGTTCTGAAGGTCAGTTTTTAGGATAGACCTAATTGGTAGTATCCAGTTCTAATTGAAATTGTAATTTATATACTTGGCCTGAAGATGGAGCTAGTATACAATTGTTTGATCACATGATGGTTGTGGGATGGGTTTGTGGGCTTTAAAAGGCCCCATTCACTCAGTGTGTTGTAACTGCACCAGAAGAAGGACCCCAGAGGTCCGAAACATGTAGTGCTTGAATGCATCTTGAATAAACGTCTTCACTGTTTCACTAAAAAAGCTCTCCAGTGAAATCTTCATTTCCTACATGATATCGCTTTTCTGGACGTGGCAAACCCAGATCACTGTTGGATTGAGCTATCACTGACTGATACGGTTTGTGGCAACAAGTTATTTGCATTTTTGGTCATAGAAGAGGCACTATTGGATACAAATCTATCACCCCAACTACTTTACTTTATACTCGATTGTTTGTCAGTAGTGCTACAAAAGAACTATTTTAGGTTCTCAGGTGAGTACTACTGGCAACGCCAGGGTACGTCAATGGGTGCTGCAGTGGCGCCGGCATTTGCCAACCTTTTTGTGCATAACCTTGAGAAGAAGGTATTTTTAGAAAGTATTTTTAAACAACATATTGTCCAGTACTTTCGCTATGTGGACGATATCCTCATTTTTTGGAAGGGCGCCGTCAATGCTTTTGAAAGTATGGTGTTAGAGGCCAATAAAGCACATAGTAGCATCAAATTCACCTCTGAAATTGGGGGCCACACGTTGAATTTCCTGGATGTACATCTCACCATTTCTGACGGCAAGGTGCACACAAGTCTTTACAGGAAGGACACAGATAGGAATAACGTATTACATACTACTAGCTTCCACGCCCCAAATGTAATTAAAGCTATTCCTAAAGGTCAATTTCTACGGGTTCGTAGAATCTCGTCTAACAAAAATGACCTCGAGAATGCCACAAAGGAGTTAAAAAAAAGGTTCCTAGATAGAGGTTATAACTGTAAGGCTATCAATAAATGTATTGTAGAAACTGAAACAATTGATAGGAAAAACCTACTTACCTATAAACCTAAGAAAGAGAATAAACTGATACCCTTTGTGTCCACTTACAGCAGGAATAGTAACGCCATTGAGAAAACCATTCGTAAATACTGGCCAATCGTCCAACAGGATAATATTCTGGGTAAATGTTTCCCTAGTACACCACTTTTCAGCTATAAGAGGGGAAATAACCTAAGAGATATTCTCTGCCCATCAGAAGTCAATCCCCCTAGCACATGCACCCAACGATTTATAGGGAAACCAAAGAAGGGCACTTTTGCATGTCTTAACTGCGTTTGCTGCACATCTATAATAAAAGGGGATAGTATTAACCACCCTTGTTATGGTAACCCTATACGCTTGCACCACTATGCCACTTGTGATACCAGTAATGTAGTGTACTTGCTAAAATGCCCATGTGGGATGGCCTATGTGGGACAGACAGGGAGAAAAGTTAAAGCACGTATCAAGGAGCATCGGGGTTACATTAGGAATTTCAAAAAGGATACCTACACGACACTACCGTGGCTAGACATTTTTCGGCTATGAACCACAATCTCAATCAACTTAAATGGCTTGTCTTGGAAGTTGTGCATATCCCTCCAAGAGGTGGCAATTTGAAACTCAGATTATCGCAAAGAGAGATGTACTGGATTAGGAAACTCAATATAGTTAATCCAAAAGGGTTAAACGAATCGTGGAGTGTGAAAAGTTTTTTGTGACTTCCTTGCACATACTAACACTATGTTTAACCTTTTTTCCAGATATTGATTTGCCTATACCAAGCTCTAAGAGATTTACTGAATCCCCCTACTTATGGTAATGTATAGAAATTATACCTATAATGTAGAACTACCTCGAGGTTTGTTTTGTATTCTTAGTCAGTTTTTTGTCCATTTACCAGGAACAGATTGGGCATGTAGGCCTTGTATAGGCAGTACTAGATTAGCCCATTGGTTTAATTGTTCTCCAAAATGTTTTTAATTTTTTTCAACACAGTGCGACACCAGCAATCCAATCTCACAGAGTGAAAGAACCATAGACTTGTATTTTTTGTGTTTGAAAAACGAACTTTATTGGGGTTAAACTGGACTCCCTCTGCAAAATAATTGCTACTTTATCCATGGCTATTAAAATTTTTGTTTCTTTTTTTGTGGGTGGGGGGTGTGTACTCACCTTCATGAGGTCATTTCCTGTCTGTCACCTATTTATATGCCTTTTTACACATCGCTGTACACTTGACAAAGAGTCATACAAGACTCGAAACATGTTGTGTTAAACAATAAAACACTAAGGGGCACATTTACAAAGCTCGAGTGAAGGATTCGAATTAAAAAAACTTCGAATTTCGAAGTTTTTTTTGGCTACTTCGACCATCGAATGGGCTACTTCGACCTTCGACTACTACTTCGACTTCGAATCGAACGATTCGAACTAAAAATCGTTCGACTATTCGACCATTCGATAATCGAAGTACTGTCTCTTTAAGAAAAACTTCGACCCCCTACTTCGGCAGCTAAAAGCTACCGAAGTCAATGTTAGCCTATGGGGAAGGTCCCCATAGGCTTGCCTGCGTTTTTTTGATCGAAGGATATTCCTTCGATCGTTGTATTAAAATCCTTCGAATCGTTCGATTCGAAGGATTTAATCGTTCGATCGAACGAATAATCCTTCGATCGTTCGATCATAGGATTAGCGCTAAATCGTTCGACTTCGATATTCGAAGTCGAACGATTTTAGTTCCTAGTCGAATATCGAGGGTTAATTAACCCTCGATATTTGACCCTTAGTAAATCTGCCCCCAAAGGTGGAGCAGTAAAGCTGCGTTTGAGTCGATCCTTGTGAATTCTAATCATTTGTATACTTCATTAGCACACACGGCTAAAAATCCCCATCCCAATATTTGGTAAATTTGCCTCATAATGTTACAGTATACATAAAGGGGACCTGTCATCCAGACATAAAAATCTGTATTATAAAAATCCATTTCAAAATGAAATCCATTTTTTTTTATATTAAAACTGTTATTATTCAAACAAATAAAATATATATTATATAAAATATAATTTTAATAATATTTAAAATCTTAGCTGTCAATCATATGTTACTGAACTCCCCACATTCCTCACCATCTATTTATGTAGCCAGTGCATGGGCATGGGCATCAGGTCCCCATTCTGGCACATAATCAAGATTTTGGGATGATGCAAATATTGCCTTAATATTAGTGCCCAAAGAATGGCAGTTGCCTACTTGCTGTGATTGTGAAACAATCTTGTGAAACAATAGGAATCAGTGGAATCATGCAATAGGAATCAGTGGAGGAACTACCAGGGGTGCAGGGGGTGTGACTGCACCAAGCCCACACCCCTCCCCCCGGGGCCTGCCAGTGGTTTGCCGCAATCCGCTTCTGGAGGGGGGTTGGGGGTTCCATCTACATAGCCTGCACCCATGCCCCGCACCAGGAAGTTGAGTTACTGATAGGAATTCATTTAGGCAAAATATATGTATAGAAATTAGAACCACTGCCCATTTTTGAAATGTATGAAACAGAAAGACTTCCCAGATTTATATTTGCAGTGACTATTTTGATATATGTATGTACGTAAGATTTTACAAAATATGACAAAACAAGAAATCTCTGGGGAAACACATGGCATCAAACCAGCATGAAAAAAAAAGAAATAAGATGATAAATATACAGGATTAAGATATAAGCCTTTCACTTTTTCATTCTGTGCACAACTGAACTGGGGTTATAATAAACAAGCTATTTGTTCAGTGTAGAAATTGGTTTTTAATTAGCAGTCAGCTCAGATGGTTTGTTTTTAGTGGAAGTTATAATGACTGTGGAAAATATTTATTATGAGGGGAAATGTACACACTAATTTTGTTGACATAATCTATTTTCTGCGTAATGCATAGTTATCAACCCATACAAAAGCAGAGAAATGTAAAGAATATTTAGTGCTTCTATCGCAGGATGACATATTTGATTTCTGCTCCATTTTGTTTACCAACAAGAGGTAAACAACTCATTTACTTTGACAGGATGTAGAGGACTCAGCAAGGTTATTTATAGATACTATACAATTCAATCACTAGGGCAGAAGATAAGGAGGGAATCCAAAGTATCCATATCTTCCTGTGATGTACATGTATCGTGTCCATGATGTGTAAATCTGGGAGAGTTGGGGTTTGAAAAAGATAGGGCTAATATCTAGCTGGGGCTGACACTGAATCATTTTTCTGCACCTATAACATGTTTTTGCATTTCAGATTTTTGTGTGGTTGGTGATGGCACGAGGAGCAGATTCAGTCTGATCCCTACTGGTCTGTGTAAGCTGCTACTGTTATTTGTCTGGGAAATACAATAGATGGTAGCCGCACCTTCTAACCAGTTGTTTTTTCTTTAGGGTTGCCCCTTAAACCGAGAGTTAGAAGCAACTCGGCATGGATGTGCTGACCACTCCTATATAAATATTTGGTTTGGTGCTCAAAGGAGAGACAGAAAGCGGAGTATATGACGTCGCACAATCCTAAATTACCCTTGTGTTAAACATTGTGTCTACCTGCTTTAGGCGATCAACTTTGCATTGATATAAATAAATAAATTATTGTGTTCGTGTTGTAATCATTCCAATCAATCAGTGATTATCAAAACAGGATTAAATAAAGTGCATTATTAAACAATTCATAGTGACTCAGATATTTAAAGTGCATAGTGCTTGATTGTGAACATGGGAATGTGCTTAAACCTGCGGCTTGGACTGATTAAAGAGACATCATAAAAAGTAACTTTTATTTCATCTACTAAAAAATTTCATTGGTTGAAGGGAATTGATTATTAGAACCACTAAAAACAATTAAAAGACAAAGGTGGAAATCGGATCTGGATTATGTATGAAAAGGGGTGACAGTATAAATGTTTCCTTAGACTGTTCCCATATCGATCTCACGACACCCGTTTCCCTATAATGGCTGAATAGTAGTCAGGGAGTGCGTTAAGGAAAAGTTAGCACTGTTGCAGTGATCTCCAAAGTGACTGAGCAGAGGTAAGCGAGGATTGGGGGTTATGGGGAGGTGCCCCTTAATTGTCGAGCGTGATATGTCAGCCACTGTACAGTATGATGTGCGCAAAATTGAACTGACACTGTGTCCTCTCAGAGGCACCTAAAGCGTTGTGGCCTATTCCCTAGACACTATGAAAGCGACACACCACACTGACAGATCCGCTGCACAGGACGGTCTGAGGATAGGTTCCCCCACCCAGAAAATATCATCCGTTCTTTCCCCCTAGTCCTCTAACCCACTGCGTGCTTAAGTAAGGTTCCTTATAGTTCCCAGTTTTTTAACCGCTAAATTAGCAGCTAAGCTACGGTGCCTGACGCACGTTTCGCCGGTTAGGCTTTTTCAAAGGCAAATGGCGGCGTGTTCTCGCGATATTTACGTCCTCACGAGCACGCCGATTGGTCTCTTGATGTCACATGACCCGCAGCCGTCACTGCGTTTGTGTCTTATGCGAAATGCCTCATGTGATCATAACATCCTTGTGTTTGTATTGGATACAATACATTGTAGCGATTCTGATCATATTGGCCACTGTTGCAATACGTCATTCTGACATTTCCATGTTTTTTTAGATACATTCTATCATTAGAATAGCGCTTAAGTACATATGAATTCACACTTCTTAGTAAGTTACCTACTGTTTAATAAATATATAAGGAAGCCAAAAGGACATAATTTTGGTTTTCTATATTTTAATTTTTAATATTATCTTGGATCTCATTATCTTTTAGACCTTTTAACAGATCCTATTTAAGACAAATATGCCTAACAAAATTGTAATGCTTATAGCTTCTATGAGCCTATATACGTGTATAATGATAAACTCTCATTTAGACCATGGGGATTGAGAGTATTTAATTCATAGATCCATCTGCTTTCTGTTGAAAGTAGTTTATGGTCTAAATCCCCTCTTCTGATTCCTAGAGAAATTTTTTCAAGAACTGACACTGTTAAACCATCTGGTGAGCCATTATGGTGTAAATAAAAATGTTTCCCTATGGGACTGACTTTTTTGGGGTAAAGCAGTTTTTTATCTGTACACGATGAGTCTTGAGATTGAGTTTCCAGTAACGCTCTCTGTGTTGATTTTATACTGTTTATATGTTCGGAAATCCTTTTATTTAAAGATCTTTTTGTTTTACCTATGTAATGTAAATTACAGGGACAGGTGATCCTATATATCACTGCGTGGGTTCTGCAGTTGCTCCACTGCCGTAAAAGATGTTTCTTGCCAAATCTGTCTTCAACCTCTTTGGTATTATGTATATAGGGGGCAGATGTTACAAGAGCCACATGGATACGTGCCCCATTTTTTGTTTTGATCCATTCCCTTTTTTATTGTTAAAATGTCTCGATGTCATTTGTGGAAAAGTTTGAATATATTTACTCAAGGTAGAGTCAGCATGCAAAATGTGCCAATGTTTTTTCAGGATAGATCTAATTCCATTCCACTGTTTGCAGTATGTTGTAACGAATCTCACACTTTCTTGATTGGACTTTTTTTCGGTTTGGCATAAAGTTTGTGACCTGGATATAGATTGTGATCTTCTCTTTCCCTCCCTTATTGATCTGTTACTGTAGCCACGTTTTTTTAACCTTTTTGTTAACTCTTCAGCTCTTTTCCTAAAGGTGAAATCATCGAGCAATTTCTCCTAACCCTTAGGAATTCACCAATAGGTATTGCTTTTTTCACATTGCTTGCATGGTGGCTGGAAAAATGTAATGTAGAGTTAGTGGCGGTTTCTTTCCTGAACATATCTGTTTGTAAAAGACCGTTATCAAAAGACCATAATAATGGTTATGTCCAGAAAGTCTAGCTTGGTAAAATCGGCCGCATATGTAAGTTTCAAATTGAGGTCATTATCATTTAGCTCCTCAATAAACTCATGTAGAGAATCCACTGTGCCTTCCCATATGATTAGCAGGTCGTCAATGTAGCGTATCCATTGGTTGATCTTGCATGTCCATTTTTCATGTTCTTCGGAGAAGACATAAAACTGTTCCCACCACCCCAAAAATAAATTGGCATACGTGGGGGCAAATGGAGCCCCCATCGCTGTCCCTTGTATTTGTAAGTAATATTTTTCGTTGAAAACAAAATAATTGTGCGTCAGACAGAATTGTAATAAATCCATAAGGAAAATTCTGAAATCCAAGTCATAATTGCTCTCACCTTCGAGAATAGTATTAACTGCTCTTATGCCTGCCTTATGGCTAATGCAGGTATATAGTGAGGTGACGTCACAGGTTACTAGTACAGTATCCTTGCTGACCCTGATATTTTCTAGTTTGCATAATACATCTCTGGTATCTTTAACGTACGATGGGAGAGAAGTGACAAAAGGGCGCAATTTTGTGTCAATATATTGACCTGCAATCTCACATAGGTTCCCATTGCCTGAGACTATCGGTCGGCCAGGGGGTCTCTCTTTATTTTTATGGACTTTTGGTAACATATAGAATGTTGGTATCCTTGGATTATCGTTAGACAATGCATTGAACTCTTGTGCAGAGAGTAAGCCAGATTCCTTAGCATCACTTATGAGATCATGGTATCGTTTCTTGTAGCTATCAGTGGGATCCTGGGCAAGTTTGGTATAACATCTGTTATCATTTAATTGTTTTAAGGCCTCTGCTATGTACATAGTTTTGGGCCATATCACTATGTTGCCTCCCTTATCTGCCGCTTTGATAAGAACATCATCCCATTGTTGAATTTCTTTAACTGCTCTTTTCTCAGCTTGCGACATATTGTTCCAATTAATTGTGTCAGATAGTGAGTTAAATTCTTTCATTACAAGTTCCCCAAAAACTTGGACAGCTGGACAGATTTGGCTCATAGGAGTGAAAGTACTTTGTACCTTAAATTGTCTTTCTGGTGCTGTTTCTTCATTCAAAAGTGAGAATAAATCATGTAGAGCATTATTGAAGATCTTTTCTTCCTCATTAATGATCTGTTGTGGTGTAAATAGATCAAAAGGATTGTCCCATCTAGTTACCTTGGATACAGGGTTATGATCACCCATGGTTACAGGATCATGTATGGAATAATATTTTTTTAGGAGTAATTTTCTACAAAAGAGAAACAGGTCTTTATACAGGGTGAATTTGTCCACATTGCAGCTAGGGGAGAAGGATAAACCTTTTTTTAAAACTTCTAGCTGTGTATTTGTCAGGACGTGATCACTTAAATTGATCACATTTAATTCCTCTGTTGTTTTTTGTATCTCCAATGACCCCTCCCTCTGTTTGTCTCCCAGGAATTCTGCCTTGGATAACCCCATCTCTCTCTGTTGCTTAATCTTCTTGCCCCCCCCTTCTAATCCGCTTATATCTCCTTGTCCTAAAAAAGTAGCGGGTTCTAGGGGGGAACTGGAAAGGGTTTGGAGGTTGGTCTGTGAGTTCGAATATTGATTGGTGTTGCTCCCAGTTTCTATATCAGATGTGTCAGTCTCAGTCAGTTCACGATCAGAATTGGTTGGATTACGTAATGATCTTTCACTTTTTCTTCCCCATTTATAAATGTTCCCTGTTTTGAAGTCCTGCATGTCTCGCATAAACTTTTGTTTTTTCTTAAAAATAGTGTCCTGTTCCAATTTATCTAGTTGATCATTCATTTTTGATATGAACGCAGTATATTCTACACAATCTTTGTATTCTTGTAGTTGGGTTTCCTTGTTCTTAATTCTCTCTGTAATTTCTCTGACCATGGTGTCTTCATACTCATGAAGTATTTTAATTAAGTCTATAGAGCATTTGGACAGAGTAACCTCCCATCTCTCTTTAAAATCTGGGGCATTTATAATAAATGCTGGAAATATTCTGATTCGTAGACCCCTGGGAATAATTTTTTCTTCCAGATATTTGTTGTAGGTGGATTTATTCCACCAAGACTTCAGTAATTTGGTGTTGTCACTCCGATAATTATTCAACAGAGTCATCATGGACTGATCGGCTGATGAAAGTTGATCTAGTTTATCATGGGAGAAAGTTTCTTGCATTTTCCCTTCCCATTTGTTAATCCTAGTTAGTAGTGAGGTCATATTTGCAAAGACCGAAAGAGATTATTAGAGAGATAGGTGAGGATTCGTGTGACAAAAGGTTATGTGCAGGCAAAGAGAGGTTCTACCCAAGGGGGTATTAGTGAACCCTATAAATTAATTGAGAAATACAATAGATGGTAGCCACACCTTCTAACCAGTTGTTTTTTCTTTAGGGTTGCCCCTTAAACCGAGAGTTAGAAGCAACTCGGCATGGATGTGCTGACCACTCCTATATAAATATTTGGTTTGGTGCTCAAAGGAGAGACAGAAAGCGGAGTATATGACGTCGCACAATCCTAAATTACCCTTGTGTTAAACATTGTGTCTACCTGCTTTAGGCGATCAACTTTGCATTGATATAAATAAATAAATTATTGTGTTCGTGTTGTAATCATTCCAATCAATCAGTGATTATCAAAACAGGATTAAATAAAGTGCATTATTAAACAATTCATAGTGACTCAGATATTTAAAGTGCATAGTGCTTGATTGTGAACATGGGAATGTGCTTAAACCTGCGGCTTGGACTGATTAAAGAGACATCATAAAAAGTAACTTTTATTTCATCTACTAAAAAATTTCATTGGTTGAAAGGGAATTGATTATTAGAACCACTAAAAACAATTAAAAGACAAAGGTGGAAATCGGATCTGGATTATGTATGAAAAGGGGTGACAGTATAAATGTTTCCTTAGACTGTTCCCATATCGATCTCACGACACCCGTTTCCCTATAATGGCTGAATAGTAGTCAGGGAGTGCGTTAAGGAAAAGTTAGCACTGTTGCAGTGATCTCCAAAGTGACTGAGCAGAGGTAAGCGAGGATTGGGGGTTATGGGGAGGTGCCCCTTAATTGTCGAGCGTGATATGTCAGCCACTGTACAGTATGATGTGCTCAAAATTTAACTGACACTGTGTCCTCTCAGAGGCACCTAAAGCGTTGTGGCCTATTCCCTAGACACTACGAAAGCGACACACCACACTGACAGATCTGACAGCTCATGTAGAGCATTATCTTCAATAATGCTCTACATGATTTATGCTCACTTTTGAATGAAGAAACAGCACCAGAAAGACAATTTAAGGTACAAAGTACTTTCACTCCTATGAGCCAAATCTGTCCAGCTGTCCAAGTTTTTGGGGAACTTGTAATGAAAGAATTTAACTCACTATCTGACACAATTAATGGGAACAATATGTCGCAAGCTGAGAAAAGAGCAGTTAAAGAAATTCAACAATGGGATGATGTTCTTATCAAAGCGGCAGATAAGGGAGGCAACATAGTGATATGGCCCAAAACTATGTACATAGCAGAGGCCTTAAAACAATTAAATGATAACAGATGTTATACCAAACTTGCCCAGGATCCCACTGATAGCTACAAGAAACGATACCATGATCTCATAAGTGATGCTAAGGAATCTGGCTTACTCTCTGCACAAGAGTTCAATGCATTGTCTAACGATAATCCAAGGATACCAACATTCTATATGTTACCAAAAGTCCATAAAAATAAAGAGAGACCCCCTGGCCGACCGATAGTCTCAGGCAATGGGAACCTATGTGAGATTGCAGGTCAATATATTGACACAAAATTGCGCCCTTTTGTCACTTCTCTCCCATCGTACGTTAAAGATACCAGAGATGTATTATGCAAACTAGAAAATATCAGGGTCAGCAAGGATACTGTACTAGTAACCTGTGACGTCACCTCACTATATACCTGCATTAGCCATAAGGCAGGCATAAGAGCAGTTAATACTATTCTCGAAGGTGAGAGCAATTATGACTTGGATTTCAGAATTTTCCTTATGGATTTATTACAATTCTGTCTGACGCACAATTATTTTGTTTTCAACGAAAAATATTACTTACAAATACAAGGGACAGCGATGGGGGCTCCATTTGCCCCCACGTATGCCAATTTATTTTTGGGGTGGTGGGAACAGTTTTATGTCTTCTCCGAAGAACATGAAAAATGGACATGCAAGATCAACCAATGGATACGCTACATTGACGACCTGCTAATCATATGGGAAGGCACAGTGGATTCTCTACATGAGTTTATTGAGGAGCTAAATGATAATGACCTCAATTTGAAACTTACATATGCGGCCGATTTTACCAAGATAGACTTTCTGGACATAACCATTATTATGGTCTTTTGATAACGGTCTTTTACAAACAGATATGTTCAGGAAAGAAACCGCCACTAACTCTACATTACATTTTTCCAGCCACCATGCAAGCAATGTGAAAAAAGCAATACCTATTGGTGAATTCCTAAGGGTTAGGAGAAATTGCTCCGATGATTTCACCTTTAGGAAAAGAGCTCAAGAGTTAACAAAAAGGTTAAAAAAACGTGGCTACAGTAACAGATCAATAAGGGAGGGAAAGAGAAGATCACAATCTATATCCAGGTCACAAACTTTATGCCAAACCGAAAAAAAGTCCAATCAAGAAAGTGTGAGATTCGTTACAACATACTGCAAACAGTGGAATGGAATTAGATCTATCCTGAAAAAACATTGGCACATTTTGCATGCTGACTCTACCTTGAGTAAATATATTCAAACTTTTCCACAAATGACATCGAGACATTTTAACAATAAAAAAGGGAATGGATCAAAACAAAAATGGGGCACGTATCCATGTGGCTCTTGTAACATCTGCCCCTATATACATAATACCAAAGAGGTTGAAGACAGATTTGGCAAGAAACATCTTTTACGGCAGTGGAGCAACTGCAGAACCCACGCAGTGATATATAGGATCACCTGTCCCTGTAATTTACATTACATAGGTAAAACAAAAAGATCTTTAAATAAAAGGATTTCCGAACATATAAACAGTATAAAATCAACACAGAGAGCGTTACTGGAAACTCAATCTCAAGACTCATCGTGTACAGATAAAAAACTGCTTTACCCCAAAAAAGTCAGTCCCATAGGGAAACATTTTTATTTACACCATAATGGCTCACCAGATGGTTTAACAGTGTCAGTTCTTGAAAAAATTTCTCTAGGAATCAGAAGAGGGGATTTAGACCATAAACTACTTTCAACAGAAAGCAGATGGATCTATGAATTAAATACTCTCAATCCCCATGGTCTAAATGAGAGTTTATCATTATACACGTATATAGGCTCATAGAAGCTATAAGCATTACAATTTTGTTAGGCATATTTGTCTTAAATAGGATCTGTTAAAAGGTCTAAAAAGATAATGAGATCCAAGATAATATTAAAAATTAAAATATAGAAAACCAAAATTATGTCCTTTTGGCTTCCTTATATATTTATTAAACAGTAGGTAACTTACTAAGAAGTGTGAATTCATATGTACTTAAGCGCTATTCTAATGATAGAATGTATCTAAAAAAACATGGAAATGTCAGAATGACGTATTGCAACAGTGGCCAATATGATCAGAATCGCTACAATGTATTGTATCCAATACAAACACAAGGATGTTATGATCACATGAGGCATTTCGCATAAGACACAAACGCAGTGACGGCTGCGGGTCATGTGACATCAAGAGACCAATCGGCGTGCTCGTGAGGACGTAAATATCGCGAGAACACGCCGCCATTTGCCTTTGAAAAAGCCTAACCGGCGAAACGTGCGTCAGGCACCGTAGCTTAGCTGCTAATTTAGCGGTTAAAAAACTGGGAACTATAAGGAACCTTACTTAAGCACGCAGTGGGTTAGAGGACTAGGGGGGAAAGAACGGATGATATTTTCTGGGTGGGGGAACCTATCCTCAGACCGTCCTGTGCAGCGGATCTGTCAGTGTGGTGTGTCGCTTTCATAGTGTCTAGGGAATAGGCCACAACGCTTTAGGTGCCTCTGAGAGGACACAGTGTCAGTTCAATTTTGCGCACATCATACTGTACAGTGGCTGACATATCACGCTCGACAATTAAGGGGCACCTCCCCATAACCCCCAATCCTCGCTTACCTCTGCTCAGTCACTTTGGAGATCACTGCAACAGTGCTAACTTTTCCTTAACGCACTCCCTGACTACTATTCAGCCATTATAGGGAAACGGGTGTCGTGAGATCGATATGGGAACAGTCTAAGGAAACATTTATACTGTCACCCCTTTTCATACATAATCCAGATCCGATTTCCACCTTTGTCTTTTAATTGTTTTTAGTGGTTCTAATAATCAATTCCCTTTCAACCAATGAAATTTTTTAGTAGATGAAATAAAAGTTACTTTTTATGATGTCTCTTTAATCAGTCCAAGCCGCAGGTTTAAGCACATTCCCATGTTCACAATCAAGCACTATGCACTTTAAATATCTGAGTCACTATGAATTGTTTAATAATGCACTTTATTTAATCCTGTTTTGATAATCACTGATTGATTGGAATGATTACAACACGAACACAATAATTTATTTATTTATATCAATGCAAAGTTGATCGCCTAAAGCAGGTAGACACAATGTTTAACACAAGGGTAATTTAGGATTGTGCGACGTCATATACTCTGCTTTCTGTCTCTCCTTTGAGCACCAAACCAAATGTTATTTGTCTGGACCAAACAATTAAATCATATTAAATGGATTCTGTCATGATTCGTATGGTGTAGTTTTTATTTCTAAATTACACTGTTTCCATTGCAAATAATTCACTATACCATATGTATTTTATAGGCAGCTATCTCAGGTCATTTTGCCTGGTCATGTGCTTTAAGAAAGAGCCAGCACTTCACAATGGAACTGCTTTTAGGCTGGTTATTGTTTCTCTTACTCAATGTAACTGAAGGTGTCTCAGTGGGACATGGATTTTTATTATTGAGTGCTGTTCTTATATCTAGCAGGGAACTGTAATTTGGTTACCTTCCCATTGTTCTGCTGACGGGCTGCTGGGGGAGGAGGGAGGGGTTTGATATCGCTCCAACTTGCAGTGCAGCAGTAAAGAGTGACTGAAGATTATCAGAGCACAAGTCACATGACTGGGGGCACCTGGGAAACTGACAACATGTCTTGCCCCATGTCAGATTTCAAAATTAAATATGACAAACAATGTTTATTCTTTTGAAAAACAGATTTCAGTGCAGAATTCTGCTGAAGCAGCACTATTAACTGATCCATTTTGAAAAGAAATACGTTTTCCCATGACAGTATCCCTTTAAGGGATCCAACCAGGACAATTCTTTCTTTGGGCGACTGCTACCCAAGCCGATTTTTGTGTATGGCCATATTAACTGAGAGGATTTTCCCCATCTATTTTAAGGGTTGCAATTTATTACAACAAATTACACTGAAATCCAAGAGAGACTTGCACAGTCCTTGAGTTCTTAATGGGTCCATTGCTTAAAACCATACTAGGTATTAGATCTGAAATATGTAAAGGCTATTTTGTTATTCAAAGAAATGTTATTTTTTGCCAGATTTTTCCCCTGTAATGAAAATACATTGTACAGGTTATTAACATTAATCCATGTTGATAACAAAGCATTCCTAATGGGATATTTTGTTACTGGCAGACCCAGTACACCATACCACTCTGGACCCCAGAACACTTTTGATATATCACTTACAACACGGCCAGGTTGGTGACAACTCCCAAAAATTACCATGCTTTGCAAGTGACTCAAATGGGTCATCATTAAATGAAGGAAGTGTGTGTAGTTAAACTGTAATTCTTTCAAGCAGAATGAAATCAGTTGGGCAACAATGGTGCCATGGTATCCTGTAAAGACCACTTACTTCAGATAACTATATAAAAGCAACAAATTCACTCTGTCTAATTTACAGTTTTAACCTTTTCGGATGCTGGGGTATCCACAGTGAATGGGTGGGTCCCTTACTACTCTGGTCCCTACACTAGAGGGCACATTTACTAAAGATCAAATAGTTTTTCTTTTGGCTAAAGATTTGTGAAAGTTTCTATGTGTTATCCTTTTTGCCAAAGTCTAGTTCGCCAGGTTCATAGTGGCGAATTAGTGAATCTAGCTCCTCAAAATTAATATATCACTGACACCATATCCTGTCTTGCAACAAATACATCATATCCAGGCACCAAAGTGCTGGTGTTCTGTCATATTTAAAGGGGTTGTTCACATTTAATTAACTTTAAGTATGATGCAGAGAGTGATATTCTGAGACAAATTGCAATTGGTTTTCATTTTTTATTTATTTATGGTTTTTGAGTTATTTAGCTTTTTATTCAGCAGCTCTCCGGTTTGCAATGTCCGCAATCTTGTTGCTAGGGTCTAAATTACCCTAGCAACCATGCATTGATTTGAATAAGAGACTGGAATATGTGTTGGGAAAGCCTGAATAGTCAGAAGAAGGCAAATAATTTAAAAACTATAAACATAAATCATGACAACCAATTGAAATGTTGCTTATAATTATTCATTCTTTAACATTTACATTAACTAAAAGTTAATGTAAAGGTGAACCACCCCTTTAAGAATAGTCTCAAACACTTGTGGAAGCATTTGGGAGAAGGCTGGTTGGCTATTTCCTAAGGTGAAATTATGTGCTGGAAGCTTCCATTTGTTAGAAAGAATGAGACCTATAGCATCCTACACATTTCATGCACAGCATGGGGCAAATTCACTAAGCGCCGAAGCGCCTAACGCTAGCGTCAATTCGCTAGCGTTGGGCATTTTTGTTACTTCGCAAATTCACTAACGAACGCTGGCATAACTTCGCTAGTGTTACTTCGCACCCTTACGCCTGGCGAATTTGCACAACGGACGTAACTACGCAAATTCACTAACATGCGCATTGTACTGAACGCTACCTTTTACGCTAGACTTCCTTCACCACCTCAGACCAGGCGAAGCGCAATAGAGTAGATAGGGATTGCTTCAAAAAAAGTTCACATTTTTTCTAAGTCCCAAAAAACGCTGGCGTTTTTTCTATATTATGAGTGATAGGCTGAAAAAGATCAAAATTTTTTTGGGGCTCCCCTCCTTCCCCCCTACATTTCCTAACTCATGGCATCTTAACTATACAGTGGGCACATGTGTAGGGCAAAATAAAAATTTTATTTGATGTTTTGAAGGTTTCCCAGGCATTTCTAGTGCTGCTACATATTCCTCCATTGAAATTTGAATTTGGCGCGGTATGCAAATTAAACATCGCTATCGTAACTTCGCTTCGCTTAGCGAATCAACGCTAGCGCAACTTCGCAACCTTACGCTACCCCTGAGCGCAACTTTGGATTTTAGTGAATTTGCGGAGCGCTGGCGAAAATACGCCTGGCGAAGTGCGGCAAAGTTACGCCTGGCGCAACTACGAATCTTAGTGAATTTTATGACTTCTAGTCATCATGGGTTCAAGGTCATCTTTTATATGGCCATATAGCTCATGCTAAATATTCCAACAATTTCTTGTCAGACATATTATCCATTAATTAGAATCTTTCATAAAAGATTCTTGGCCATCTGATGTTGGGAAAAAATGTATTCCAACACCTACCGTGTTCATGTAGAAGTCAATGGCAGATATCCCGTTGATATCCTGATCTGTGCTGGGTTTTGGGACATAATCTAAAGATTATGCGGTTATCGGGTGTCAAATTCAAAAAAGTCTTTTGGGATTAAATCCGAAAAGTTTTCTGTTAAAAATCGCAAAAATTCATATAATTCAGATTTTTTTCACGATTTTATCAAGTTTTTTCCAGCACAAGAAATTTTCGGAAAAATGTGTTGGTAAATAGTGGGGGAAAGTCAGTGCGGATTTGGTGAGGGTAGTTTTCAGAAAATAGTGAGAACTTTTTCGAATTATGATAAATAACCCCCAAAATATCCACCTGCAAATTATTCATGTTGTGTAGCAAAGATATACAGATACCAGACAAAAAGGGAATCTTTCTTGCTAAACTGACAGAAAATTTGGCAGGATTTATAAGCATTCTGGGAAACATCATCAATTAATGACTAATAAGCCTCACAACATTAACCCTTGTTGAACCAAGACATGAAATGGTTTCTAGTAGCAAGCTGTAGTGGTTTGTCAACACGTTTTGATGGTGTGACTTATAATGGTTTTCCCATACCACGCTTGGGGACTACACAATCATTTGCAGATCATAGCAAAACTGCAAAGAAGGCTGAGGAGAATGTTTTGGTGCAGCTTTGAACTCCGTATCCTAGGAGCGATATGAAGAGGAGGGAACTAGACTATGGGGTATATTTATCAAAGAGTGAAGTTAGAGATCACCACAGTCCTCTAGAGTGAAATTCCGCCACTCTCCATTCATTTCTATGGGATTTTTAAAAGAGTATTTATCAATGGGTGAAAGTGAAAGTTTATACTTTGAAAAATGCACCTTTCAAAATCCCACAGAAAAGAGCTGCTGAATAAAAAGCTAAATAGCTCAAAAACCACAAATAATAATATTATAATCATAATAAAAGTTAATTAAAGGTGAACAACCCCTTTAAACAAACCCACACTTATCTTGCCTTCCCAAATTCTATCCAAGTCTGGCAAGAGGTGAAGCTAGGCTTCTATCAACTTGGTGGAATGTCCAACATCCTGGGGGCCATAGATTGCACACACACATTATGATCAAACCATCCAGGACAAATGAGGAAAAATTTAAAAATAGAAAAAACATAAATTTCTGAAAGGTTCAGGTGGTATGTGACTTACAATGAAGAATAATGAGTGTGTGTTCAGGGTTTCCAGGTAACTGTCATGATTCTTACATCTTATAGCAATCAGGGATTCATAAGGAATTTGTTGTGTGTATATATATTTATATGCATACACACATACACATTAGTGTATATATATATATATATATATATATATATATATATATATATATATATATATATATATATATATATATATATATATATATATATAGTCATAGGCAAGAGAGAAAAACCGCACCAACAGGTCTTTATACAAAAATAGAAAACCTTTTATTCAACGTTTCGGCTTGACTGCTGGAGCCGTCTTCAGGAACAGCCGAAGACGGCTCCAGCGGTCGAGCTGAAACGTTGAATAAAAGGTTTTCTATTTTTGTATAAAGACCTGTTGGTGCGGTTTTTCTCTCTTGCCTATGACTATTGATACATGTAACCAGCACACAGGCATTGCTTTTTTTCGGTTATCCGTGTGCACTGTACTCAAATTTGCTGTTATATATATTGCAACAATCTTGTAATTCATATGTACAAAAATGTTGTTTTTTTAAACAACTTGAAAAAATGATGTTGGTTTTTATTTATTTTAACACCACTAGACATTACATTTCCCTTCTGTATGGCACTACTGGCCAGTCCATCATGTCTGAGATGCTCAGCAGATGATACCTCACTAATTCATTGCATGTGGCTATGCCCAGTAATCAATACTTTTTGGTTAGAGGTATATGGGTACTGGCATTCATTGACCAAACAAAAATTCCAACCCAACATTGAATGGGCACTATTTAGCAAACTCCAAGGCACCCAACATAAGTCTAGGGCTAACAAAGTCTTAGCAGAAAGGTTAGCTGCGGCTACTAGGAAAGCTACATTTCTTATTCCACATGGACTAGAAGTGTCCCTAAACAAAAAATTATCATCGGGCCATGGACCCCATTGAGGAATCTCAGCCTGATTTCGGAAGGGCCTTTCGTGGACTGCATTCTCGCATGGAGGCATACGAAGCACGGCAATCCTATGTCGGACAAACGCTGGAGGCGATTCTGGAAAAACTATCCATTCTTACGCCAACTACATCAGCACCAGTTCCTGTTGCTACAGCCGTGGCCCCAGTCTTCCACTTCTGGTCCACGTATTCTGGCACCGCCACTCTCTACAGTGGTGATCCCCAAGCCTGTCGTGGTTTTGTGAACCAGTGCCAGATCCGGTTTGCTCTGCAACCCTTTGAATTCGACCCTGAGCGAGCTAAAGTTGGATTTGTAATTACTCATCTGGCTGGAAAAGCACTCGAATGGGCATCTCCTCACTGGGAGAAAGAGTCTCCTTTAATTGATGATGGCTTTCCTTCAAGAATTCCAGACGGTGTTTGATGCTCCTGGTCGGGTTGCGACCGCATCTTTCCGCTTGTTCCAGATTCGTCAGGGGAATCGCAGCATGGCTGAATATGCTATGGAATTCTGTACGCTTGCTGCTGAGACTAGTTGGACCAATGATGCCTATCATGCTGCATTCTACAATGGCCTCTCTATCCTCCTAAAACAGTGCTGTCAAACTTCTATGGTATCGAGGCCCGGAATTTTTCCAATCTACATGGTGGAGGGCCGATAACTGAAACCAGTGTTAACCACTCCCTGTTTTTAGACCACACCCACTTTAAACCACACCCAAACCACACCCATGTTACCGCAAGACCATGTCCACATTAATAGCACAATAAAAAACCAAATGGTTGGTGCTCACTGCAGGGATCAGGGCCGGAACTAGGGGTAGGCAGAGTAGGCGGCTGTCTAGGGCACCATCATTGAGGGGCGCACTTTTTTCAAGCGTTTATTTAATAATTTTTTCAGTAATCATGGTCACCCAGTTGGGTGGAATCCATCTCCTTCCCCTTCTCCCTCTTGCCAGCAAGTAATAGCTCCTTCTGTGCAGTGCACTGCGACGTGCATAAACGCGTCAATGACGTCACTGATGTGTTGGGTGACAGAGAGAGGCAGAGAGCTGGCGGGCTGTTTGGTGTGGCTCACTCTCGCTGCTCTCAGCCTTGCACAGTTGCACTGAACTGAAGACTTTCTTTCTATTGCTGTAAAGTGTGAAGCTTCCTGCTGGCACAGCCAGTTACAGATTTGGGGCCCATATGTTTGCTGTTGCTGCTGGGCGCTGGCACTGGTACATAAATACTTGGGGGCAATTTGATTTGATCAGATTTATTTTTGGCTGCTGCTGGCAGAGGTAAAGATTGGGGGCAATATGATGGCTGCTGGAGGGCTGTATGATGAATGGCTGCTGAGCTTGCTTGCACATGTACAGGGGCAGTAATATAAATGAAAAAGTGTTGCACACTTACTTGCTCTCGTTATTTAAAATATTTACCATCATGGTAAGGAGGGAAATGGTAATGCAGGACAGGGGGGCACTGATTGAAGCTCTTGCCTAGGGTGCCGCACTACCTTGTGCCTGCCCTGGCAAGGATGTCACTCATATGGGAAAAAAGCTAAGTCATATTAAGACATACCCTTAAATCCATATTCCTCCTCCTCCCCTGCCCCTCCCCAGCATCTGATTAAACACTTTAGGGGGCACTAACAATAATTTTCAAATGCTAACAAACCCCCAGAACAAATACCAAAGTATGACACACACAGGGAGCATAGGGAAGGCAGAACAGAGCAGGTGACAGGAATCAGGACCAGTCTAATATGTACTACATACAGTGACACAGTGCTGGTGCCCCATTAGTATTTTCTATAAAGTTTGAACAGGTGAACAATGTGGGCAGTTTCAGTCGGGGTCTCAGGTGTGAATAGTACAGGGCTTTAGGGGAGTGAACAATAGAGGTGTCACAGGTGTGAACAATGCAGGGGATTAGTCTGAATTTGTAGTTTAGACAATGCAGGGGCCAGTTAATCTCTGTAGTGATACCTTTTAAATCTTACATATGGTAAACAGACACAGCAGGCAGACTTTGATGTGGAGGGCCGCCAGTTAGACAGCCCTGTCCTAAAAGACGCCTTGGTCTCCAGTGAATTACCCACACAGGTAGAAGACCTTATTGCTTTGGCTGTCAAGGTGGACACTCGGCTGAGAGAACATCAAGCAGATAGGGACAGAGTCAAGAGATTTCAACCCACGCTGGCTCCTTGATTTCAAAGACCTCTATTGCCTCCTTCTCCCCAGCAGACTTCTATAATTCCACCGGAGGAACCTATGCAGATCGGAAGAGCACGTCTCTGAACAGGAGAAACTCCGGAGGCGTTTGGGGGGCTTTGTCTATATTGTGGTGGTCAGTCTCACTTTGCCAACTCCTGTCCCGTGAAGCCTAAGGGTCCTCTTCTTCAAGGTAACCATGGAAAGACATATGTGGGAGGGGTTACCTCAAGTTCCCAAGAGAATTCTCATCTGTTTCTTCTGCCTTTACAGATTTGTCTGGCCACTAAGACTATTGTCGGTTCTGCCTTCATTGATTGCCAAGTATATGGAAGCTCCCCTGTATCCATTGACCACCCCCCTTCAGGTTACAGCAATTGATGACAGACCTCTTTCATCCTAAATAATCTCCATGACGACAGGCGCTATTTTGTCCCAAAGACATCCTGCTGATGGAAAATTACATCCTTGTGCTTTCTTCTCCAGAAGTACTCTCCAGCAGAGCAGAATTACGACATTGGGAATCGTGATCTCTTGGCTGTAAAGCTTTCCCTCGAGGAATGGTGTCACCTCCTGGAAGGATCTTCGATCCCAGTCACTATTTATACTGGCCATATAATCTCTCAAGTGATTGAATCCCCGACAAGCAAGGTGGGCTCTCTTCTTTTCTCGCTTCAACTTTATCCTGACTTATCGCCCTGGCTCCAAGAATCGAAAAGCTGATGCTCTATCCCGAAGTTTCACTCCGGTGGACCGTCTTCCAGAAAGCCAAGAACCAATTATTCCTCCTGCCAAGATTATTGCATCTCTGTTTCCTCAATTGGCTGAACAAATCGTGGCTGGCCAGTCCTCTGCTCCTCCTGATACACCCATTGGGATGGCGTTTGTGCCCTCGGAGCTTTGCCTGCTCATCTTACAACAGACTCATTGTTCCAAGCAAGCTGGACATCCTGGTCCTGATAAGACTCTTGAGTTGTTACGACGTCTAGTCTGGTGGGCGACTATACGTAAAGACGTCAAAGACTTTGTTGCTGCCTGTACTATTTGTGCCACTTCCAAGGCTAGCCATACTCACCCTAGTGGGTTGTTACAACCTCTACCCATCCACTCTCATCCATGGACTCACTTAGCAATGGACTTCATTGTAGAGCTCCCACCCTCAAGAGGGAACACGGTCATATGGGTAGTCATTGACCGCTTCAGCAAAATGGCACATTTCATCCCTTTGCAAAAACTTTCTTCAGCGGTGCAACTGTCTCAGGTCTTCATCCAATTTATTTTCCGGTTGCATGGCTTCCCGGCTGAGATAGTCTCTGATAGGGGATCTCAATTTACAGCTAAGTTCTGGCGTTCTTTCTGTAAAGACTTAGGTATCACGCTTCAGTTCTCTTCCGCCTACCATCCCCAAACCAATGGGGTGGCAGAATGAGTGAACCAAGCATTAGAGCTATTCTTTAGGAATCACGTCTCCCTTTGTCAAGATGATTGGTCAGATCTCCTCCCGTTGGCGGAATTCGCTCATAACAATGCATGCCACACTTCCAGTGGAAGGTCTCTGTTTATGAATGTGTATGGACAACATCCTCAAGCCTTCCCTCAAAACTTCGTCTTGTCTGACGTCCCTGCTGCAGATGATCAGGCTGCCCATATATCTGCTATTTGGGCTGCGACCAAATCCAGTTTGGAAGAGTGCTCTGCTGCATAAGACTTTTGCCGATCAGAGACGTAGATCTTCTCCTCTATATAAAGTTGGTGACAAGGTGTGGTTATCCACTAGAAACATTCGCTTAAGAGTGCCTACTCCCAAATTGGGTCCAAGATTTGTTGGTCCATTCTCCATTGTGGAGATTGTTAATCCCGTGGCTGTCAGACTTTAGCTTTCCCCTGAGATGCGAATTCCCAAAGTGTTCCATGTATCCCTGGTGAAACCAGCAATTTCTAATCGCTTCTCTTCTGACCAGCCTCCTCCTGCTATTTCTGTGGACGGCCAACATGAGTACGAGGTGGAAAAAATCTTAGACTCCAGACTCTCCAGAGATTCTCTCCAATTCCTTATTAAGTGGAAGGGTTTTGGTCCTGAAGAATGCTCCTGGGAGAAACATTCTGATGTTCATATCCCTCATTTGGTTAAAGAGTTCTACAAGCAGTTTCCCCAGAGGCCAAGGTTTAGTGGTCCAGAGGCCCCCCCCCCGTGGGGGAGGGGGTACTGTCAGGGCATACTGCCATATTGTATGCAGACGCATACAATATGGCAGCGACCAGGATCCCCACGTGGGCGCAGAGACGCCGGCGTCAGGACGGCGGCTTGATGATGTCACTGGCGCCAAATTCAAAATAAAGGGACGCCAGAGATGCCGGTTCAATGCCCGATGATAGGTCTTATTTTCCGTGAGTACTTGGTTGTTATTATTACTGTTTTTTGATTTTTTGATGTCTTTGATTGTGCCATCCTCTTGAACCCTTGTCTCTACTTCGATTTTGGATATTGCCCCTGTAGTTTCCTCCCTAGTCCGGACTACCCCCTCCGCTGACAGGACTCACTGAAATGTATGCAGAAGAAGAACCGTTCTAGCAAGGGCGAGCAATGGGCTAAGTCGATTTAAATGTTTTATTTTATGTTTGATCTGTTGATATTTGTTCTGATCAGAAAAAGGAAATAGGCCTCCCACAATTACTTTATCAGAACTGGTGAATTTGTAAGAGTGATCACCACTACCCAACTTGGAAAATTTCTCAAACCATACTTGTCCAGTCCATATTACAAATGTACAATGCGTTTATACTATTTAAGAATGCAAGATCAAAACTGACATTGATCAAAACATTTTATTGATTATTGGTGGTTCAATTTGTAACAACAATGACATTATTGTATAAATGAACATGTATAACTGTGATGAGTCTTCAATAAAAACAAATAAAAAAAATAACTACATTTAAAATATTATTTTCCTTCATTACAAACTCATTCATTTTTTTGGGCCTTAAAATATAATTTGTTAAATACACAATCACAATGCAACAATGCACCAACAATATCAACCCTCAAAACATTGAGACAAACATTTCATGTGCATTTCTATATAATTTTCTACCTCCGAATCCCTTAATTAAGGGCATTGCAATAGTTTGGTCAAGTTTGACAATTCAAAACATATAAACAAAGTAGGTATGTGAGAATTACAAAAGATTTCAACAAAAATTTAAGATTTCTATATTAGCCTTTATGAAGAAAGTTATTTGTTTAGGAACATTTATTATGTTTTACTTTTTCTAACAGGAAGTTAAAATAAATTAGCCATTGAAGCTTGAAAATGGCCTTTTCAATTCTCGAGATGTTGTTTTCAACCTGATCAATAAAAACATTTAATTGCAACATGTACTTGGTAGTGTTTGGTGGCATGTTCCTCTTCCTCCTCCACATGCATTTGTTGACTATGCTGTCGTTGGTTGTAGTCAGACTCCTGTGTGTTGGTTGCCCCTAAATAGTAAGTGAGCAACAAGAATATTTTAGGAAGCAGCATGCACAGGTCTTCATCTTAGGATCACATTGCTCAAAATGATTAGAACTGACCACAGAAAAAAAATATCATAAGTGAGCCTGAATCATGTCATTGTATAGCCTAAAAGTGGCTATATACAGGACAGACCCACTCAGTATCTAACCAATAGACCATCAGCCCAATCATGGATGAATACCGTACTAGGGGCTATACATGGCATAGTCACTTTTGCATTATTCCAGTGGAAAAGCAGAGATATAGCTCCTCTTTGCTTTTTTTCAGTTGACCAATGGACATTTTCTTATCCGCAGTGATCATATCCTACCAAAGCTTGAATTGTTTAGAGCAGAACAAGACCAGTTTAGAGTAGAAACAACTCAATATAAAATTTTCTTTGATCATTAAAGGAACAGTAACACCAAAAAATGAAAGTGTTTTAAAGCAATAACAATATATACAAGCTGCTGAGGAGTCCTGGGGGCAGCCATTCAAGCACAGAATACTCAGTAGATAACAGATACATCTTGAAGAATTTCACTGTAAGGCTACAGAGCATATGTGTTAGCTGCTATTTATCTTGTGCCTTTTCTCCCTTTTCAGCTTTGAATTGCTGCCAGCAAGCCTACATAGCTGCTCTTTTATATAAACTATAATAGAGTTTCTGAATCAAACATACCAGTTATACCAGTGCAACACAGCAGTATATTATATTTCTATGTATGAATCTAAGCTATAATTAAACACCCATCATGAGGGTCATGCAATTTAAGTTAAAAAAAAAAAAAGAAGCATTACCCTTTTCATTTCAATCCGACAATTCTAATCACTAATATAAATCAATATAGATCTGTGGTCCTGGGAATAGCAATAAATATTTTTGGTTGAATAAAGAATAAATATATTCAATATCTAGAATTGCCCTAACTATTCCACTCCCTATACCATCATCCATTTAGTTTTTAAGACAAACAAAGCTTTTTACAAGAATAGGGGCAGTAAATTCAGTGGACTAGCAAAAGCTTTTATTTCACCTTTACAGTTTTTTGTAGACTACAAAAGGTATTCATCATGTAAAAAGGCACAGCAAAAGATACCAGGCACTGCTTTACCTTGGCATATACATTTACAGAAAGCTAAAAGGTCAGGGACCTGACTGGCCATGTACCCTGTCTTGAGAAAACAGGACAAATTGCATTGCTGAGGTACTGTGTGTTGTCACACACACTGGTTCTACATTTAAAAAGTGGGGAAAAGCAGGATGATGGTGAGAAGGGAAAGATCCAGAAATTGGGGCCACATAGTTTAACAGCATGGAAGCCAATTTACTGTTGGATAATTATTATTATAAAGAGATACAGAAGACATGTTTTATGTAAGATGCTGGTGTCTGCATAAAGAAATGTCAGAGCTCTCTATCAAACAGAAATATCTCACAGTTAAATAATAGCAGAGCTACAGACAACACTGCAGTTAATAAATATTGAGTTCTGGGTGGTCTATGTTAATTGCTTGTTTCTACAAAGCAATAAAAACAAAGCCCTCCTACTTGTTATTGTGTTTGGAAACGTCACTGGAATATAGGACTGCACATGTCTATATAAACCTAGAATATTGAGTGGACCCCCATTCCAAGCTGGCTGTACAGAGAAACATTCAACTCATCTTGGCGTTATATATATATATATATATATATATATATATATATATATATATATATATATATATAATATATATATATATATATATATATATATATATATATATATATATATATATATATATATATATATAGCAATTGAAATGTTTCATATAATGCTTCTGTTTTTGTTTTTTTCAGTTGTAAACTTTAGGAAGTGATAAGAATATATATAGAAAAAGGGTTACATACAGTACATAGTAATATGCATATTAGGTTATGTTGGAAACACATCCATCAAAGTCAACCTTTTAAGTCTATAACTGCTAACTGCTAGTTCACGAAAGTGATGTTTTGCATGTTGTTATATTACTTATTTAAGATATTATTGGAATATTACATATTCACTGTTCCCTAAAAGGAGAAGGAAAGTTGTTTAGCACATGGGGGTGCCAAATCTTAGGCACTCCCAAGTGAATGTATTTACTTACCTGAAACCCCGGGTCGGTGCTCCTATCAGCAGAAAACTCCACCAGCCTGGGGTTATACGAGCAAGCACCACAGATCACTTCTCTTCCAGCTTCTTCTTTCTTTGCGCGGCTGTGCATGCGCATTAGAGTGAAAAGCCAAACTTTAACTAAAAAGTCGGCTTTTTCATTCTACTGCGCATATGTCTGCCCTGGGAAATTTGAAGAAAGAAGAAGCCGGAAGAGAAGCGATTCATAGTGCTCGCTGGAATGACCCCGGGCCAGTGCAGTTTTCTGCTGATAAGATCACCGGCTCGACATATTTAAATGTTGTTATTTTAAGTGAATTTACTGATATTTAGTTACACTTACTACTGAAAGGTTAGTGTAGTGTATAGTTCTTCTTATGTATGTAGCACTTTACAGCACAATAATAAATTAATAAAACAAAGTCAATTACAATAATGAATACAAATAAATATAAAGTACAGTAATATTGAAGAATAAGTGTCAGAAAAAATAAGATGGAGTCTTCTGTCCAGCAGAGCTTAAAAACTAATGCTATAGTCGCTGCACTATGATATATTATGTTATATATATCATCGTTCAGCCAGAAGCTCCAAGATGTCCAATGTCAGCATTGATACAGCAAGGATCTCATCTGTCTACCTCATAGACAAAGTGATGTAGCTGGCACCTTACTATTCTCCTAAATATTTGCCTTGAAGCAGATGCTTAAAAACTATGGTGCCTAAAGCTCAGTAGCTTGGACAGATTATTGTCTTGCAAAAGTATTTATGCCCTTGACCAATTCTCACAACATATCATACATGTATTTTATTTTCAATCAGGCCTCAAACAGGTTAGTACATTTAAAAAGGTTGTTTTATATTATCTCCTAAAACTTGCCCAGCAAAGTATGTTTGTGGTACCATTTTCTTGAGCAGGTATGGTGATTTTGTGAAAATATAAATAATAATGAATGGTACAAAATTCGGTGAAATGCTGCAAGAGAACCTGTTTCAAACTAAAAAAAAGTTTTTTTCTAATGTAAATTTGTCACATTTTTTTTCAAACATGAAAAAGTTGGAGTTTCAGTGCTTTGAAATAAAAAGATTGTAAAGAACAAGTCCAGTGTAGAACTTGTTAATGCTGTGAAATATGATATACAGTATATCTGTTAACTAAACTGAGCATAACACCATGTATAAAATGCTTTGTTTAAACTAACTGCCAGCATTCACAGACACTGTTTACTGTTTAACTGGGCTCAGTAGGTAGCACTTCTGCCTTAAAGCACTGGGGTCCTGAGTTTGATACTGACGTAGGCATCTGCAAGGTGTTTGCATATTCTCCCAAATATAATCCGAATCATTTTTGGTTTTTTGATCTGAAAAATTCTTAGGGGGTTATTTACTAAACTCCGAATGCAAAAATCATAAATCATTTTTTTTTTAAAAAAATTACGAATTTTTCAGAATTTATTAAACCCTGAGGATGGAAAGTCTGAATCTGAAAATCTGGCATCTCAGACCTGTCAAGGTTGCATATAATCAATGGGAGTAGTCAATGATTTTTTGATGTGCGCTTGGTTTTGTGCAATACCCTGAAGTTTTCTGAGTTTTCAGGTGACAATTCAGAAAAAAAACATGAAAATTGGATGGAAAAATCTGAAAAAAACATGTGATAATAAATAAGTGTAAAAAACCTGAGCGGATTTGATCGGAGTTTGTAGCAGAAAATATTGAGATACATTCGGACTTTGATAAATAACCTCCTTACTATTCAAGTTTTTTCCAGATTTTATTGAGTCTTTTCCTGCACTGATTTTTTTTTAGCTATTTTATTGAAATACACAGGAGATGGACCACCTTTCGGCACAGCACAATATTTTAGAACATATTCTGATGTACAAAAAACAGAGCTGTATTCTAGTTAATTCAAATATAATTTTTAGCATTATTTTTATTTTAAAAAAGTACTGCATTGTCTGTTTTGTATGCCCTTGCAGATTGCATATAGATGGTTCACAGCCCAAAGGCAGTTACAGTGGTGAGTATTTAGATACAGTACATAAAGGATAAGGAAGTTGTTGTGGGATACAGTTGTCAGTCCTTTATGGCTACTTTAACACAACCGCTTTTGAAAGTGAAAAAAGGGTAAACAAAATGTGTAAATAATTTGGAAAAATGTCTTAATATTTTAAAATACATATACTTGGCAAATGATAATTCTGCTAGATATATACTGTATGCTTTGTACAGGTTGTGAAGACACAATGTTCAACACAGTCCTGTTGTGTGTGGCTATGATACAGACAATCCAAGCATCTCTCACTTCAGAAACCAGTAATGAAAGGCTCCAAGTACTGAGCTCTGGCATGAGCAATGGCAGATATAACTATCCAAGCTTGCTGCGCAAAATGAAAGAGACTGCAATGGAAGTGCCAGGTATTAAGCAAGTGAATAATGTTATAAAATTACTGAATGGAAATAAATATTAGCTGAAAAGACAATCCATTTATTTCTTACAGACTGAGATGAACAGAAAATGGCCCTAAGCAGTGTAGTATAGTAGTAGTAACTACATACATACAGAGAAGGATTGTTCTGTGCTCACTATATGCAAATGCACTCATAAATGAATGGCTAAGTGATGAAGAATATACACTATTTAGAAATACATAAGTGCTATTTTTTTATTAAGTAATCAATAATTTAGTGAACAATTGATCATTATTTCACAATTTAGAATTTTCATAGTTTTCTGTGGGAACTAGGAACAAGCAATTGAATGAGGAGACAATCAAGAAGGCTTATAACAAAAGGAGGAAGGGAGTTTTCAATTGAAAATTCTGTCACTACCTACTTTTTACTATGTATGTAAAAACATGTGAAATGTAACCCAATCCCTTCCTCATGTGTCCCAATTGCTTCCTCAGTGATACCTGAGGAAGGGATTGGATTACATACCTCCTCAAAATATTCTGTGCAGGTGTAAATATGGTGGCATGCTTATTTCATAAAGCAACCCTTCACTCTTGTGTTTAAGCAGTTAAACAGTTCTTTGGAGGGGGGGCACAGTAGCAGCACTGCGCCCATCCAGATCCTTACTGTGTACTGCATACAAGGAGAAAGCATGCATACAATTATATTCTGCACTGTGTTCAATCTAATACCTCTGGCAATGTTTTACTAAGTAGTCTCCATTGTTACCACTCATTAAACATTCCTGAGGGGTGAAAAATGAGCCCTTTAGGGTTCAAAGTACTATTCCACAGCCATCTACCTGATGGATTCTCATGGGAAGAAGTAATCTGTGAATACCATTTTTGGGGCTTTGTATCCCTTTCTAACACCTACATACTTGCACATACTTCAAATATCTTCAGTGAAGAAGGGCTCTTTATAGCCACAAGTGTTTTCAACTGTTCCTTACCTGGTGGTACTTTTATGCAGTGATATAGATTAGGTTATATGATAATCTATTGTTTCTAGCACGTGGAAACAATGTGGAAACAAAGACACAAACTTTCAACTTGATTTTTGGCATAAGATTGAGAATGATCAGAGCTATACTTTCAACTTTAACCCATTTACATTGGAAATCCTTGGTCCTACATAGCAGTTTCTTGGTATGCCATTTAAATATCAAGTTTGCCTTTTTACTGTAACAATGTTCTGTAACCTTGTTTAGTAACATTGTTTTTGGCTTTTGAATAAAAAGCGTAATCAAATCTGTTACAGGGAATTTGGCTAGAAGTGAATTTCTGAAACTGGACTCAAGAGCAGAGGAAGAAGACTTGATAGAGGATTACAGCCTACTTGACCCAAGGGTAGGTAGCCCTATTGTTATGAAAAGATCTACCTTCTCTGCATTTTGTATTAACTACTATACTGTATATAAGAAGATATTCATTATACAAACAATTGCCCTATTGGCTGTACGACTGAGTACTTTAGAAGTGTATGGCAATATACTGTAGTCCCTCTGGACCCAACAAGTGGTTCTAAATGGAAGAAGAAATTAGGATTGTCCAAAACTTCCTACCATAACAACACAGGACAACCAAGATTAATGGGACTACAGAACTGACTGACAAGAACAAGAAGCCCACCACTTTATTTTCCCAGATGATCAAGCTGTAGCACTGAAATTGGGCACATTTCCCTGACAATTAATTTGCAGGCTGGTCAATTTAGCTCCTATATTATGGTTATATAGCTTCTGTTTTGTTATGTATAGGTATTTTCATACCTATGAAGAGAAATAAATAAAGCCCTAGACATATGTGCTAGAACAGTAAGGAGCCCAAATTGTTTACCTTGGTGCTCAGTTACAGAGACTGGGGCCTAACTGTGCCTTGTGCTATGCTTTCATAAATTGACATGGCAAAAACACTAAGAAGAAACACACACATAGAGACAGGAGAAAGCCATCTAACACCTGGGGTAGGTATTTTCGTCCAAAAACTTGCTTGTGGGAAAAAACATATAGTTTGATTTGAAAAAAAAGACAAACATTCAAGAGGATTTTGAAAACACCCCGAAAATAAGACATATATAAATTGGGTACCTGGTATTGGCCCATGTATGGCTAACTTTACACAGCTTGCACAAAAATGCCTAAATCCCCTAACACACACCATGCAATGGGCAAGTGGTAAGTACAGAGCTCCCTTGCACATTGGTGCTCCCTAGCCTGCACATCAGAATATCATATAAGACCCAGTGGCGGATTAACAGTATGTTAGGCCCCTAGGCTACCCCTTTCTCCTGGTCCCCTTCCGGCTCTGCCAGCCTACCCGAACCTGCCCCGCCTCCATGCAGAGCTCAGACAGAGTCCATAACAGGGCCGGATTTGTATTCCCAGTGCCCTTAGGCCAACTACAGTTTTTCTGCTCCGTCCCCCCCCCCGTGTGCGAGCACGCATTCACACACTTCCCTTGAACCTATCTGCACTGAGGAAACTTTAGGCAATTTTCCATGTGTGCAGTCCTCTGTGCATTTGCAGATGGTGTGGCTGGGAACATGACAAGGAACTCAAGTCGGAGTGCGCCTATGCCTCCTCATGGGTCCCACAGCACTGTGGGCACCTAGGCTATTGCCCAGGTTAGCCTAGGCATTAATCCGCCCCTGAAGCTAGGCAACATAAGCTGGCAGCACAAAGACCAGTGCCTAAGGGAGTGTCTGCATTGAGACAGGTTTCAAAGTACACAAAATATGGCTCTTTACCTCCTTTTTACACTCTGCCTTGCCATTAATTAATGACCCTATACCAATAACTATGCAAAGATTGAATTATTATATATATAATTTGAATTTTATATCTGCAACATTTTCAAGAGTCATTAACATAGATTCAACACAACCAAATTACAAATAGTTTATATTGTTACTCTAGGATGTCACTTCATTATGTAAAAGCTCTGCTACATTAATCAGACTATTGTATTAAATAAGTGGGTACTTTAAAATAATTATGGCTGTTTGTGTAGATTTTTACAGTCTACTTTAGCTTGTGGTATTTTTATGCACATAATACAAAATTATATGATTTTGCCAGGCTTTGTCACTAGAAGTATCTTTAAGAGAAGAGCGTTCACCCAGAAGATGTGTTCAACTACTGGAGTCTTGTGTTGGACATCTGCCGTGTTGCAGTCCTTGTGCTACCTGTTACTGCCGATTCTTTAATGCATTCTGTTACTGCAGAAAAACCAGCACCAACTGCCATCATGGAAAGAATTAGTTATGAGAATATTTTTAGCAAACCGCAGAGCCCTTAGATGTCACAATATTATTACTGCCTTGTATATAAATCTTAATTTACTGTTGTAGTTTTGTTAATTGCTATCTTAATGCCAAATATAAATAACACGTTCATTAAATTCTTCACTGTTGGTCTATTTATTTCGTTTCCTACATTTACCTATGAAGATAGTGTAGTGGAAGACAATCTAAGTCAAAACAGATCAAGGTAATAGTCAATATTATTCACCTATATAATTCACAAATATAGTTATATATCCACTGACATACAGTACAAATAATGTACTGGTCTGTGCAATAAGGGAGAAAAAAAGCAAGATTATTATTGTTGATATTTTTAATAACTGTAGTTGATTGTGTAGTTTTGCATTCTGTTTTAATAAAATCACATATTTTAAAACTAACACGGTTTGGTCTTATTTTTTTTATTTATAAAGACATATACTCTATAAAAGGCTAAACTAGCAGACCTGTGTGTTGCACAACATTATTATTATACTTTCACTTCTAGACTGTATAGATATATACAATTACAAGCACAGTAACTGCACTAAATGAGGCAGAATTGCACCATAATAAATTTGCTTATTTCCTGCCTACAGTTAGTAGATGAGCCCATTGATTTTATGCAACCTCGGCAGGTCTGAGGTGCCAGATTTTCAGATTCTGACTTTTTCCATCCTCGGGGTATAATAAATCCCGAAAAAATTCAGACTTTATAGTAAAAAACATTTTTTTTTTGTGTTTTTGGCATTCAGACTTTAATAAATAACCCCCCCCTAGTGTAAATGGAAAAATAATATAGTGAATAATGTACCCCCCATTGTAAAATATAGGAATATTTATATGGTCATGGAACTCCAAGGTGATGTAACAACTCACCTTGGTGGTCTAGTGGTTTGGCGGGGACACTCGCCTAGCCGCTCCTCTTCTTCCTGTGTGCCGGTTTCTTAGGGTGCGCATGGCGCGCAACGGCGCAAATTCAAAGATATTTAAAGGGCCATTTTGTATTTTCTCATTGCCGTTATAAGGTTTATCTCTGGCCTGTTTGACTCCGCTTGTATTGTGCCCGCACCGACCCGGTCTGTTTTGACTACGTTTTCTGATCCTTGATCTGTGACCTTCTTCCCAAAAGACTTTGCTAACGATCGTGCCCCTCTGCTCGTCCAGAACCCTTAGCTTGGCTCCTCTCTTAATAAGACCTGGCGGCATCCAATTAGCGAGGGCTCCTCCCAAGGTAAAAGGCGGCTGTTAAAGGTGGAAGCAAGAGCTGAGACCAGGGAGCCTATCATTGGTTCTGGATTTTGGGTGCCAATCGTGACAGTATAACAGGCCAAGATGGACGCCGAAGGTCATGCTGCTGCTGTTCCTCCTACCACTGAAGTGCTTCTCACCACTCTATTACAGTGTCCTCAGAGGCTGGGAAACTTCAAAGCCTAAATGAAGAAGGGGAGCTCCATTTGGGTCGAGAACTTTCCTCTCTCCAATTTTCCTCTAGGATCATGGTACCTGTTAAGTTATCCTGGCCTATGGGTTCTGTCAAGATCTCTGCTTTTTTGGATTCTGGGGCGGTGGGGAATTTTTTGGATGCTGCCTTTGCAGTGAGGTATAATATTCCCGTAGTACACCTTATTTCTAATATGAGAATTTTGTCTATTGACAAAAGCCCCTTGGGGTCAGGTTTGGTAACCAAGAAAACTGTGGCATTAACTTTGTGTACCAACAACATGCATTAGGAGGAGTTATCCTTTCACATTATCGAGGGTTCTTCTTCTTCTCCTTTAATTCTAAGGTTGCCATGGTTACAGGTGCACAATCCCCACATTGATTGGTATCTGGGGAAATAATTCAATGGGGTCTGGGGTGTAAAAGCTCCTGTCTAAACCCTCTTCAGTTGGTGGCAGTTACTTCGATGAAGGATTTACCCGCAGCTTATGCTGACTTTTCTGATGTTTTTTCTAAAAAAGCTGCAGAGACTTTACCTCCACATAGGCATTATGACTGCCCAATTGACCTCATTCCTAGGGCTACTACTCCCAAAGGGAGAACATATCCCCTTTCTTTGCCTGAGGCCCAGGCAATGAAAGACTATATCAAGGAAAACCTTGTGAGAGGTTTCCCTCTAATTCCCCTGCAGGTGCTGGGTTCTTTTTTGTGGGCAAGAAGGATGGAGGTCTTCACTCATGCATTGATTATAGGGGCCTTAATAAAATTACAATCAAAAACTGCTATCCCCTTCCACTAATCTCTGAGTTATCAGGTTAAAAATGCTACCATCTATACTAAACTTGATCTTAGAGGTGCGTATAACCTCATTCGCATTAGGGAAGGGAATGAGTGGAAAACGGCCTTTAACACCAGGGATGGCCACTACGAATATTTAGTCATGCCATTCGGTCTTTGCAATGCCCCCGCAGTGTTCCAGGAATTTGTCAATGACATCTTCCGGGACCTGCTTGGAGTATTCGTAGTGGTCTATCTTGACAATATTCAAATTTTCTCTTCTAACCTGGGCGACCATCAAAAACATGTCTGGAAGGTTTTAGTCAGGTTAAGAAAGAATAATTTATTTGCGAAACTTGAGAAATGCGCCTTTGAGGTTTCTTCTGTCCAATTTTTGGGGTTTAATATTTCTGGTAAGGGACTGGAGATGGATCCCGGGAAGGTAAAGGCCATATTAGATTGGGCTCAGCCTCTTTCTTTACGTGCAACCCAAAGGTTCTTAGGTTTTGCTAATTACTATCGTCAATTCATTAAAAACGTTTCTTTGGTGGTGTCTCCAATTACGGATCTGACCAAAAAGGGTGCTGATCCTAGTATGTGCTCTCCCAAGGCTATTCAAGACTTTGAGTTTCTAAAGAATGAGTTTGTATCTGCTGCCATTCTCTGTCACCCTGATACTACTCTTCCCTTTAACGTAGAGGTTGATGCCTCAGAAGTTGGGGCAGGGGCAGTCCTTTCTCAAAGGTATCCAATAACCAACAAGGTGCATCCATGTGCATTCTTCTCTACAAAATTCTCATCTGCCGAAGCCAATTATGACATTGGTAATAGAGAATTGTTGGGGTGGGTGACACTGTTGGAGGAGGCTAAACACACCATAACTGTCTTTACTGACCACAAAAACTTGTTATACATCGAATCTGCTAAACTATTGAATCCTAGGCAGGCTAGATGGGCTTTATTTTTTACCTGGTTTAATTTTTCTCTCACATACAGGCCTGGTTCCAAAAATACTAATGCAGATGCACTCTCTATAAATTTTGTATCAAACATGTCTGAACCTATAGAGTGCCTTCCCATCATTCCCGGGGAGATGATTGTGGCGGTATTAGGATCAGATCTTGCCACACTTTTATCTTCTGCACAGTCTTCTGCCCCTGTAGATACTCCTCCTGTGAGATTATTTGTGCCTGAAGACTTAAGGGAACAGGTTCTGGGTGAGGCTCACAACTCTAAAATGGCGGGACATCCAGGTATTTCTAAAACCTTGTCTTTAGTGTCTCGTAATGTGTGGTGGCCTTCATTTAAATAAGATGTCAAGAAATTTGTTCATTCTTGTCCTGTCAGAGGTCAAAATCCTCCAGAAATTTGTCACAGGGATTACCAAGGCCACTGCCTATTCCTGATAGACCCTGGTCCCATCTATCCATGGATTTTATAGTTGACCCTCCTCCCTCTCAAGGGAAAACAGTAATCTGAGTAGTGGTGGATAGATTCAGCACGATGAGTTATTTTATTCCCCTCCCACAACTCCCATCTGCTAAAACTTTGTCTGAATTATTTATTTCTAATGTGTTCACATTACATGAATTCCCAGTCAACATTGTCTCTGACAGAGGAGTACAATTTGTTTCTATATTCTGGCGAGCATTTTGCTCTTTGGTTGAGATTGATCTGTCATTCTCTACTGCATATCAACGCCAAACCAATGGTCAGACTGATAGGGTTAATCAGTCCCTTGAACAATTCTAAAGATGTTATGTTTCTGATAACCAATCTTTTTGGGCTGAGCTGTTACCCTGGGCAGAAATTACTTGCAATAATGCATCTCATGCTTCCACTGGCCAATCCCCGTTTTTCATTGTTAATAGTTTACATCCGAAGGCCTTTTCTTTTTCTGGTTCCTTATCCTCTGTGCCACCTGTCAATTCTTCTGTTAAATAGTTTTCCAAGATCTGGGCTGGGGTACATGAGTCTATTTCTGCAGCTACGGCTGCTCAAAAGAAAGCAGCTGATAGGTCTCGCAGGGAGGCACCTAATTATCAGGTAGGAGACTCTGTACGGTTGTCCACAAGAAATATTAAACTTAAAGTTCCTTCACTCAAATTGGGTCCCAGATTTATTTGACCATATCCTGTTGTGAAAATGATCAATCCTTCTTCTGTCCGTCTCAAACTACCTGATAATTTTATGATATCTAACTCTTTCCATGTATCTCTTTTGAAACCAGCCTCACAGGTCCGTCAGCAATCCTTTCCTCCCCCAGTGTTGGTGGAGGGTCAGCCTGAATTTGTAGTCCAAGAAATCCTTGACTCTCGCCTTGTGCGGGGTAAATTGCAATATCTAGTACAATGGAAGAGTTACGGCCCTAAGGAGAATTCTTGGGTTCCTATTTGTGATGTTAGGGCTGATCGTCTTGGGAAACAATTCCAGCTTAAGTTTCTTGAGAGACCTGGGGGTCTGGTAGCCCCTCCTCGAGGGGGGGGGGGTAATGTAACAACTCACCCTGGTGGTCTAATGGTTTGGGGGGACGCCCGCCGCGTTATCGGTGGGGACAGCCGCCTCACCGCTTCTCTTCTTCCTGTGTGCCGGTTTATAGGCGAATTTGCGCTGGCGTGATGACGCCAGAGGGCAATTCAAAGATATTTAAAGGGACATTTTGTATTTTCTCATTGCCGCTATAAGGTTTATCTCTTAGAGTTCCTGGGTGCTATTTTGTCTGTTCCTGATATCTGATACCTGTTTTTGACCCCTGCCTTCCTGACTAAGCTGACTTTTGTGATCCCGACTCCTGCACGGTAAACCGTTTACTCTGATATCTGTATTCCGACCCTTGCCTATTTGACCATTCTTGATTGATCTCCCGGCTTTGACCTCTGCCTGTTTGACTCCGCTTGTATTCTCCCCGCACCGACCCGACCTGTTTTAAATACGTTTTCTGTCTGATCCTTGAACTATGACCTTCTGCCCAAAAGACTTTGCTAACGATCGTGCCCCTCTGCTCGTCCAGAACCCTTAGCTTGGCTCCTCTCTTAATTAGACCTGGCGGCATCCAATTAGCCAAGGGCTCCTCCCGAGGTGAAAGGCGGCTGTTAAAGGCGGAAGCAAGAGCCGAGACCAGGGAGCCTAGCATTGGTTCTGGATTTTGGGTGCCGATCGTGACAGGTGACTTCTAATATCCTCATATTTTTCAATGGGGGTACATTATTTATAAATCACTATAGGGATACAATTTACAGGATATTAATGACTAATGTGCATGTTAGAAGTGAGAGTACCCTTAAGTAGGCTAGGGATCCACCTTTATCTCAAACATTAATTTGGGCAGTACAAAATCTTAGTTATTTTGCATCTTTTCTTATGACCCTTCTAACTATTGCTTTGACCCTTTCTACAAAACCTTCCAGTTGTGGAGGAGGGAGGGCAACATTGCTTAACATTAAAAATCTGCATAATTCCTGCATTAACTTTGATCTATCAACATCTCTTTAGTAATCCCAACAAGGGTAACGATGTGAACAAATTCTTTTGCAGTGAATTTAGCTATAGCATCAGTGGTGTAACTAGCAGTACACAGATCATGCAAGGGTCCCAGTAACACAGAGGGCCAGTAAGGACCTATCATTCCTGCTGGTTTCTTGAGCCATAGTTCCTATTTCAGCTCCTCTATTGACTCCTTTCACCTGTGATTTCTGGTTTGGTCATCCGTGGCCTACAATCACCCTTATGACCATATTTATTATAGTGCCTAGGATGTTAGTTGGTTCATTAAACTAGAAAATTAAATCTGATAATGCTGTATGTCATTGTATGGTACATCAGCAAATGAGAAAAGTACAGGTCAGATTGTTTGGGCATCTTCTTTAGTATTCATCAGCTAATTAGTCAGGAAATGTGTAGGTCGCCTCATGCATAGGCACCTTGGTTGATCTTCTGTATTACGTTGTCCAGTGTTGATTTATACTAGACATGTGTCTATTACAAGGTAAGTTTGTTCTAACGAAATTCCACCATCTGTTTCTGCTCTCTCTCCTGATTAGGCCACACCAGTCTGACCAATATAATATGCAAAATCGAAGTAGGATGGAGCACACACTATAGCAGCTTTACTGCAAAAGATTTATTGAGCACAACATGTTTCGGATCTTCATGGATCCTTTTTCAAGTGTAAAATACAAAATGAACACAGAAACCTTTTTAAACCCCAAGCACACCCTGAAACCACTCCTTTTTTGGTGTCATCACCTCCACTTCGATTGGTCCCAACGATAGGGAAAACCTTCTTAATCCAGTGCAAACAGTGAATCACACTTCCAGAGATATCTATTCACATAGTATTAATCTTCTTAGTAGCAAAATCCCCACCTTTAAATACTGTGACATTAAAAATATTGTAACAGTTACATATATACTTGTCTTAATTGTAACAAATGTTGCAAACTTTTAAAATTGTAACAAAATTTAAAAACAGTAGCAAAAAAGCTAAATACTTGAAAAATTAGGTACTACTCTCTCTGGAGTCTACCTACAATTTTATCCAAAGCTACATCTTTTACAAGACCATTAACAGTCAATTTAATAGCAATTTTAGCATTAATCTTTAGCATTAATCATTATTCTCATAGGGGCTAGGCAAGTACAAATAAATCAATACAATTTATAAATTAATTTCTTACCATGCCTAAACATTAGATCAGTATTTTCTATCAGTATTTTCTAATACAAAAGTCGAAATCAGAGGAGTCTGTGGGGAGGAAAACAGTATGTATTAATAAAATCATAGGAAACACTTGACGCTCCAAGCTTCGTTTAAACCTTTGGGGGCTAAAGCATTTAATTTCAAAATCCAATTAGCTTCTCTCTGGAGCATTTTTTGTTTAAAGTTACCCCCTCTATTGAGTGGTTGTACTATTTCCAAAACTGCCCACTTTAACTGGCCATGTGTATGCTTAGCAGTATTGAAATGGCGGGCCACAGCTGTATCTGTATATGCACCGGGTTTAAAATTCCGTATATCATTTTTATGTTCTTTGATTCTGGTTTTAACGTTTCTTATTGTTTGGCCCACATATATGAGTCCACACGGACATTTAAGCATATAAATAACTCCAGTGGAGGTGATGACACCAAAAAAGGAGTGGTTTCAGGGTGTGCTTGGGGTTTAAAAAGGTTTCTGTGTTCATTTTGTATTTTACACTTAAAAAAGGATCCATGAAGATCCGAAACATGTTGTGCTCAATAAATCTTTTGCAGTAAAGCTGTTATATTGTGTGCTCCATCCTACTTCGATTTTACATGTGTCTATTACCACCTTGCACAACCTACAATTTCATAACATTTAAAACATTTATAAAGACATTTATAAAGACATGTGTTGTGACTTTCAAAAAATGAAATCTGTGTTAGACTAAAATGTAAAAAAATACATTGTTATTCTGATGGACTTTTCTTTTGGATATACTTGTACTACTTTATGACAATTGTTAGAAAGCAAGAACATTCTGGCTACTGGGTAGGGCACATACAAAATGTACTGCATCATTTTCCCATGTTCTTGTAAGGACTCACCCTGGTGGTCATGAGGCTCAATGGAGAACATGACTACAATGGTAAGCACCCCCCCCACATACACACACACATTTGCAGAGCTCCAATTGTGACTTGTCTCCTTGCTGATAAATCTGTGGCCAAGCAGCATTTCTTTCAATATCCAAGTGGGTATAGTCCAATACCATGGAGAAGGTTCCAACACATACCTTCCAAAATTTTGCTGGACAGCTCAGTGTCCCAAAATACTTCAGATAAGCTATAATTACACAAGAAGCATTTTCCAAAGTTTTGGCTATTTGTTGCCATTCCAACTATGGAAAAGAGTGTGTGGTATTTGGGGGTGTGGCCATAAAAAGGGCATGGTCACATATTATTTTTGCCAGGCTGTACACCCCATTTCATTTCTATTTTTCAAATGTTGGACGGAATGCCAATATATTATGTCAATGGAGTTTATTCATGAGCAGAAACCCATACCAGTCTATCAGCAAAAAGCATTTATCAAAATACTGACAGATGAAGAATGATATCAGATTGGTTACTGTTGGTTATTTTACTAATTTGTAAATGAAGCTCATAAATAATCAACATTTGGTCCTTTAGCTGTCTGTAAAATGTATTGGCCGAATTCCCCTAGCAACCATGCACTGATTTGAATAAGAGACTGGAATATGAATAGGAGAGGGCCTGAATAGAAAGATGAGTAATAAAAGCAATAACGATAAAAGCGCAGCATTACAGAGAACTTGTTTTTAAGCCGGTAAGCCGGAAAGGATCAGAAGAAAAAGGCTATTTTTTTAAAAAAAAAGGATAACATAAAAATAATGATGACCAATTGCAAAGTTGCTAGGAATTGGACATTCTATAACATATTAAAAGTTACCTCAAAGGTGAACCACTTCTTAGATTAGATTTATTTAACTCTGGATCATTTTGATGTTTGGAATAGAGGTTTTAATATGCATTTAAATGAATACTTTTTAAATGAATACTTTTGTAAAAAATTATTTGCCCCTTCTAATATTACATTTAATTTAAACATAAAAAACATTCAGTCTAACAAAAAAAGCAGCAACAAAGAAACTAGGAAGGGGGCTATACTATACACATTTGATATATTGAGGCTAAATGTGTCAAGTGATTAATATTCATTAAAATTCTGACATTTTCTTAAATTTATTTATTAGCAGAAGTGGGAAGAAGTGCAATAATTAGCAAATCTAAAAGCTTTAGACATACAACTCAAATAAAAAAACTATTTTCAGAAGTATTCAAAATTAGCACTAGTGCTGTGATAAAGAATTGGTTTCATACATGGATATACAGTATGAGGGACCAATTTATGAACAAGGTACTAAAACTAGTAAATTTGTAGCAGCAGCGCAACATATTAAATAGAAGAATGTAATTGCAGTAACTTTTATGGGAATTCAAGGCCCAGCAAGAAACAAAGATCATAAACCCATAATTTCTGCATATAAAAATATAGTTAGGAAATAAGATCAAGAACCCAGAAGTTACCTAGAATTATAAAAGAGACTGTCACATGCCCTCTTACAAAGTCTGGATATCTGTAGAGAGTATGGTTGCTACCTTTTCAATTTGTGGAAAGCAGGCAGTGGGCAGGCTAAAATTCGGGGACTGGTGACGTCAGGGGCGGGGCTGGTGATGTCAGGGGCGGGGCTGATGACATCAGGGGTCTGATGACGTGCTGAACGCCATGTCATTATCTTTAATGTCCTGTCCAGATTTTAATTTGGAAATCCAGATTAGCAGTTTTCACCTGGACAACCCTTTCAGACAGGTGGCAACCCTAGTAAAGAGATGTGATAGATAGACAGGGTGTGGTAGCAATTCATTAGAGCAAATAGGGGGTTTTGCAGACATTGAACCAAATTTGAAACCCATTACATGGAGAGATTTCACATCTCTGCAGGAAATATTTATGTTTTTATAACAACTTGGACTGTATGAGACCTTTGTAGATGCTGCTGTTGTACCAATAAAGCTGCAGAAAGGATATATGGCACGTTGCAGATACTGACAGAACATAAGGAATAAAGAAAAAAATTTCAGGCAGTTGGGTCTAAAAGGTACTTAATAGACTAAAGACTTTTCAAGACTCTCATTGCTACACAATAATTCTCTCACTTTGTAAGGGATTCAGAATAATTACAAGACTCACAGGGCAGTTCAAAATTAAAAAAAAAAATCTGAAAATAAGTACATATATTTCTATACTGTTCTTAATTTCAACAAAAATACAGAAGATTCAGAACATGATATACCGTTTTTAAAACATAACATGGCTATATGTTAATGATGGGTGCCATAGTCAAACACTGTATGTTTTTTGAATATGGCCAAGCCTGAAAAAACAAAACAAAAAAAAAAAAAGAAAAAAAACCAAACCCTTGCTCGCCAATCCTGTTGCTCCCAGTGGCATCAACACAGGTGTTTATTTTCGAATTTCTTGTTTGGGGGAAAGTTTTGCTTGTATAAAAAACAAGTGTTCTGCCTAACACAGCATCCTGTACGCTGCCAGTGCACACAAAGGCTACCAAATAGCCAATCACAGCACTTGTTTTCTGCCACCCCGGAAATATCTTTATGCTTGCATTGCTCCCAACTCTTTTTACATCTGAATGCGACTCATGAGTAAGAAAAAGGTTGTGCATCCCTTATGTAGACAATTTAGGGTGTTTTCTTGTGCCAACAAACCAGGCAACGGTTCAGGAGTAAGCCCTTTATCAAGCTTGCACCCTTATGTAATATAACTCTTTTAAAGGAGAACTAAAGCCTAACTAAAGAAGCAGGGTAGAAATGTTGCACATTTTGGGGGTGAATTATCAATGTTTTTACACATGTCTTCTTATATTAAAAGGCTTACTTTAATAAGTTCATCAGTGCTCTGTAATCCCCTCCAACAGCAGTCCTTTCCAAGCAGCACTATCATGCAAAGAAAAAAAATGCAGACATGTCTATTCTGACTCTCCTATCAAGCTGCAGTTTCAGATAATACCAAGACCCGTGATTCTGCACAGTAGTGTCTCCCAGGCAAGTAGAACGGATTGAGTGGCATAGTAGAAGGAATGAGTAAGCACCCTTGTTTCTGCCAGCATCGAATAGCAAACTTTGTGTCTGGTTGCTATGGCAACGTGCTGATTCAAATTACACATTAAAGTGCAGGATAGAGGTTGGGTTATGACTGTACATACGCACAAACAGCACACATATGCCATCTTGTGGATGTCAGCAAATACATCATGGCACATGGAAAGCAATGGAAGAGACAATCTTTGACTTATAAACTCCCAAAATTCAAGTTTTTCAACCGCTCAACTTAGCTTCTCAACAGCTGCTCAGAGCCCACTAAGCATGTGAGTGTGTTCTGACACTTTCCAAGATGGTGACCCCCAGTGACAAGTTTAAAGTCCTGGATCGTTGCTGCTATTTAGATGCGAGTACAATAAGTTCCGTATGTAAAATATGGCATTTTTAACCAAATTACTTTTAGGGTTTAGTTCCCCTTTAAATATGTGTTTTAGAAGGAAGTGGTATCACTATATGCCACTTGCTGGTCAGTTTTTGTGGGTTACTTCTAAAATTGCATTTAGTTTGTGAATTCCCCCCAAAATATTATAATGAGCAAATTGAAAAAGGCGAAGCATACATTGGGGATTCCTGAAATATAAACATTAAAATAAATCTGGCAATCCACAAAATAAAAGTATGGGATCCGTTATTCGGAAACCCGCTATACAGAAATCTCCAAATTACAGTAAAATCATCTTCCATAGTCTGTGTTACCCAAATAATGCAAATTTCAAAAATTATTCCCTTTTTTTCAGTAGTAATTAAACAGAACCATGTACTTGATCCAAACTAAGATATAAATAACACTTATTGGAGTCAAAACAAGTGTATTGGGTTTATTTAATATTTAAATGATTTTTTACTGAAATTAAAAAGATACTGACACCAGAAATTAAACTCCTTTTTACATCTATCATAAAATTGCCTTTGCAAGCTACTTATAAATTTGCCATAAAGTATTTGCACAATGTTTTTACATTACCTGTCTGATGCTCTAACTGACAGGCTGAGATGGGACAGTCAGGTTGGCAATACAGTCAGGTTTAGAAACGTGTGTGGGGCCCTCCGACTGGCTTCCCCGATTGATATCTGCCCAAAAGTTGGGAGGATGTCGATCGGGCAGGGTTGAAAATCCCGTCTGTTTGTTGATGTGGCCCGTGTTCCTGACTGATCGCTGGGCCCTAGGGCCCACGATCGGATCAGACTGATATTGGCCACCTCAATGTGGGCATATCAGGGGATCTCTACATGTATGACCACCTTTACTGGTGTCCCAAACTACCTGCTCCTATGCTGTACTCTCATTGAATTCCTAGAATTCCTGGTACTGATCAGTAAAGGTCTATTGTACCTATTGTTACCTTCGATATTACATACCTGCTCAGTCTGTCTGTAATTATGGTCTCAACTGTTGGTCTTTCAATCATGTCAGATTTCAATATTAAATATAAAAAAATCTGTTTGCTCTTTTGAGAAATGGATTTCAGTGCAGAATTCTGCTAGAGCAGCACTATTAACTGATGCGTTTTGAAAAAACAATTAACCTAGTGATTGAAATAAAATAAGTTTTAAATATTTTAAAGACAAATAAAGAAATGGACTTAGCATTCCGGAAGTTTTGGTACTCTTATTATCTCTGTTGATGTGACCACAGAGTATTATATTGTACAGAGGCCTACCCTAAAGGGGGACTGGGGAATAACCTTTAGTATTGTATCCTATATTTCAAGCCAGTGATATAGATGTTAAAGGGAGAACGAGGACATTTGTACCAGAGCCCTAGGTCTGTAGTTATGTCAAAGCTTTCAAAAAGTATTTTGTTTAAATAAACTATATGGAAATACAAAAGGTACTGCGATCAGATGAGGGGGTAAAGATAAAAGAATATTGAAAGAACCAAGATACATATTCTTAAATTAGGGAACCAAAGCATAGCAGTATTTTCCATTAGCAAAGCCATCCTGCTGTCAGACAGCTGCAAACTTTGGAAGGGAGGGCAGGAGTTTGGTGCCTGCTTCTACTTCGCCCTAAAGCTGCACAGGCATTGGAAAGGCAAACTCTGAACTTCCCCTCCAGCACATCCAACACCCATGTGGCTTTACCAGACCTTAAACTTTAATGACAAATGATCATACAGAAAGTGGTAGGGAAAGGGAAGAAGAAGGCACCCAAGTTAAAGTCTAAATACTTTAGAATCCTGATCCTGTACTGGCTTATCCAGACACACCTCCTTTCTTTTTGGGTACCTTGCATGTAGATGCTTTATATTGGTACCCCTGCCTAATTGTGGTTTTAACAAGGCATACAGCTTTCTTATTTTAAAAGTTAAAATTAAAGTTCAATTTTATTTTTAAACTTAAGTCTTGGCAATAATAGAAGGGGAATGAGGAGTTGCAATTTATAAGGCTTGATTTCTAAAGGTAAAGGTTCTCCATTAAAAGAAAATAAACCTACTAATATATTGTTATTAAAAAATCCACTTGCTTGCAATTCTCCCATTCCCTTCACTATCTCTGACAGCTGATTGGACAAGGGGGTCGCCAGGTGGACTACAGTTAAATGATTGGCGTGGCTCTGAGTTCTGAATGGTGGGGCAGCAGCATGTGGGGTTGTTTCATGCTTTTGTTTTTCACTCAAGATAATCTTGGTTAGATAAAGCCCTATGAGCTGCTTTTCCTGCTGTCCAAAACTGGAAGCAGCGATGATGGTAATAAAAAGGGAATAGCAGGCAAGGGATTATTTTTTTTTTATAAACTAGGATACACTGAATCCAGGATTTGGTTTGGTATTTGGCCTTTTTCAGCAGGATTCAGATCCTTAAACTCACATGACGTGCTCTTTTTCCCTTACCATCCCTGTTTGCATATGCAAATTAAAATTCGGATTTGGTTGAATCTTTCACTAGGGGTTTGGCCAAATCCAAATTAGCGGATTTGATGCATTCTTAATAAAAATGGTACAGATCTTTTGATAAATGTATCTTGGGAAGAGGTTTATTTTTTGATGGATAACTGGGACCAATAGAACCCCTGACCACAATGTGTTTTTTGGTATTTAACAATTAGGCCTCCTTGGGGGAGCCCTGATAAGTTTGTTGCACAGGGCCCTGCGATTTGGCTGAAATAAAATTTGCACTGACCAATATGAGGATTGTATATGATTAAAATACAGAGCTTCTATTTACATACTCAGATGTGTAGTATGTGTGGTTGATCATATGATGCATGCTGTTCATTTGCTAGTCAGAACTATTTTTAATTATGTTTCCATTATTAATGGGGCTGAGGGGGCAAATAGTTAATATTAATGTAACCCTATTTTGACACCACATGTCAAATGTAGTGACACGCTGTCTTGCATATTTCTTTGGGGCTGAAGGTGTCAATAGACGTACTGATGTACCAATACAGTAAACTAATGAAGTATGCAGGAGCGGTGATTCACTACATGCCAGTACGTGTTTATTGCTAACACCTTCAGCACACAGGCAGCAGTATTGACCAAGTGTCAGATCATTTCACTAATGTGGCCAAATATTACTGCTATGGCTACGCGATTCCTTGTTTAAATGAGTTAAATGATGTTAATGGTTCAAAGAATGTCCTACACACATTTTTACCTCAACCTATCTGGCCCTTGTTGCAAAAAGTTTGGACACCCCTGCCCTAGGCAACCCGACTAATCCCACCACCGCACCTCCTGCACTCCCTGATAGTGACATTTGTACGCATGCACAGCAGCTGAGGAGAGCACAGGGGAGGGAAGGGTGAGTGGCAGAGGGGAGGGGTGAAAGAGAGAGAGGGCAGCAAACTCGGACTAGGGGTAGACAGAAGACACTTTAAGGTACCCACCTAGCACCCCCCTATCGCTGCACCCTAGGCAGGTACCTCTTCTGCCTACCTCTAGTTCTGGCCCTGCCTGGGACCCACCAGAGAACCTCACAGGAGCAAACATCAAATAAATGCACCCACCGCTGCAATCAATGCCCCCCCCATATTTGCCTAAACAAAATATGGGGCCTAAAGGGTGAAATGAAGCTTGGGTATGTTGTTAACATTTTTGCCCTTTGTCACACCATTTAGCCATAGATACCCAGACATGCACTGTAGAAGGTATTTTATGAGCACATAACCCTAGATCTGCTATTATGATCATTGCAGAAATAGACAATTTCAGTATTAACCCACAAATGCCACTAAAATACTGCAGCAAACAGATATAGGCCCCAGAAATGCCACTAAGATCTGCATCTGCAAAAATAAAAGTAAATGCAGGATTTAATGAGATAAAGTAACTAAACAGATGCACAATGAAAATATTTAAAAAAATGCCAGAGACAGAAGTCCAGTATAAACTGAGTCCGGTAAAAATGCCAAAAGGTCAGGCAGCAGGCAAAGTCCTAAATTCAGACCTAAAGGATGGTTCAATCCAAGGAAAGGCTAGGTGGGAACAGAAGCACAGGAACAAGGCTGGGAATCACAGAATGAGGGAGGGTCTTAGGAATAGGAATCTCAGGAAGAAGAATCAGAATGAGAAGATCTGGGCTATGCAGGGCCGGATTTACATAGCGGGCGCCCCTAAGCCCACTGCCGTTTGTCCCCCCCCTGTCCCCTACCCTTTATTCATGCAAATTTTCATGGAGATTGTATCTCCTGCTCATCCCCAGTGTTTTTGAACCAATGTGGGTGTGGTTGGGCAGCATGCCGCCCCCCTAAAATCCTGCCACCCTAGGCCCGGGCCTAGGTGGCCTTCCCACAAATCCGGGCCTGGGGCTATGAAGTACAATGACTGAGCCACGAGCAATGGTCAGGCTTATAAGGGGTCTTGATTACAGGATGAAGAACACATGGAACTAATGTGGTGGTGGAGACAAGGCAGTAAACAGAAAGAATACAATAAATTACACGAGTAAGAGGACTGGTCAGGAGCAGCCATGAGAGCTGGCAAATGCACAATCCCATCTCAGAATTTGAATTCTGGCTGGTCCTGACAGCAAGTTGATCAGAGACATTCATGTCTGCTCCTCTATCAGTACTTAGGTACATAACAATTCCTTGCACTGCTTGTATAAAAATTAAAGATGGTTATGCATTACACAGTGGAAAACATGGTCATCTTTAACTTAATAACTTAAATGGTATTGTTTGGACACAGTGTGGTTGTCAGGCTGGCAAGGCCCAGCAAGACAAAAGATGGGTGAGTAGGAAGCTGGGGCCCATCATAGAGGCAGTAAGTCATGAAGTCAGCAGGGTGGCAGATGGTGGAGCCAAAAAGGAACAGCACAGTCTAGCTTGGCCCAGCAGGACCGGGCCCACCAGAATTTTTCCCAGTGGACAAGTCCAACCCTGTGTGTATTTATCTTTTATTGTATGGGAACAATACAGACAATATATAGGGGTAGACTTTTACAAAGAGCTGCATGGCTTCTAAGGTTGTCTTTTTAGTCACAAGTCTAGAGACACCGCTTCACTCAAAGAACTAGCGAGCTCTCTGGCTCAGTATGACCCAGTAGAAAGTGTCTGCTGGTCTGTTGGATATGTCCTGGGGGGTCTCATGGCAGAGAGGAAACATTTAATTCATAGTGAGTAGTGATAGGTAGGGAAACTTTTATTTCAAGGTAAGTGACTTGGGTGGAGATCAGTAAAGTGAATGCTGTGAGGTTCTCCCTCATTAACGTGGGGGACAACAAAAAAGTAGAGTTTTAGATTGACCAGTCCCGACACCATGCCACTAACCCCTAGATAGATGAGTGTGTTCTCGGCATTCTAAACCTGGTTGGGGTAGAGCCAGCCTGTATACTGTATTGAAATGTTGGCATATCACGGCTGAAGAGGGTTCAATCACTAATGCGAAAAAGAGCAGACAGGGGCCAACCCTGCTACCCTGTCTTGTTAGGGCAAATTAAGATGTATCAGTTAAAAATTTTTAGTCAATCAAACTTTTTAGTCAATCACCTATAAGTGAAACTTTCCTGTTTGTGACATGGCAGTACTGATCTACAATTAAATAATACTTTGGATACAGGTGAAATTAAAATATTTTATTGTTTTTTATAAAAGCATACATAGACGAAATACTGACAGGTCTATCCAGAATAGTTTAGTTTTTATGAACTACTATTGCATATAGTTTCTGTTACTATATTGCATATTAAGTCATGAACAAAAAGGTGTTGTGAGGAATTGCACTTGGGAGACTGTAAGTACCCAGTGTAAATATGAGTGCAAGTGGGTTTGCTGGTATTAATCAGTGTGTGTCTTGTCACATGTATGTGGTGTAGGAGCAGCAGTTCCACGCAGTATTTACATGTGAGAGATGTCAGTGGATTTTCATCTTGGAATCTGAACTGCAGACTCTAAGGAGGAACTTGCAGCACTGAGGGCAGCGGCAAACGAGGGGGAGGAAAGGCGACTCGCAGAGCAACCACTGGCAGGGGCTAGTGGAGTGGGGGGAGGAGGAGGAGAAGTGGAGGCTAATGAGGGAGGAAGGTTTGTGACAGTCAGGAGGGAAAGTAGGGGACAGAAGGATAGAGGGGCTGGTCCACAGCTTGTCCAAAACAACAAATTCACCATTTTGGCTGAAGATGCAGGGGAGGAAAGCTCTGAACTGGCATGTATGGAGCAGGCTGACTCCAAGAACCCTGGGAGGCAGTGGCTCTAATATGGGTGGTGGGGGGAGTGCAAGGAAGGAAAGCCAGGTTTTATTTATAGGGGATTTGCTTATAAAAAGGTAGATAGGGTAATCTGCCATAAGGAACCTTCATGCTGAACAGTCTGCTGCTTGCCTGGTGCTAGGGTTTGGCATGTGGTAGAACGAGTGGACAGATTATTGGAAGGGGCTGGGGAAGACCCAGCAGTCTTGGTACACAAAGGTACCAATGACCAAGTTAGAGGAGGTGGTGAAGTCAAATAGACACAAATCCTAGCGCTATATTAGGGATTTTTCCATTCATAAATTATGGCCACAATTCCTGGTATATTTTTATATATATATAGATTTGGCACTCGCTCACCGTTCAAAGATTTATGGCCCGGGTGCTCTATGCCCCGGACCCCACGCTATAAAGTTGGAGAGGTACAAACTCCCTTTACATCAACAGGTTATCCAACGAAAAATCTTACCCAGAATGTGTTGTGGCCCAGGTGCTGCCGTCCTGAGTCCATCACTAAGGAGAACGTATCCACAGCTTGCAGTATATTGGTTGGACGGCACACTCCAGGGCCCTCTTAGAACAAAATCGCTTGTTTTCAATTCAGCATTTAAAACAGATTTCCTTTATTCACACATCTTGGTACACCAAATAACACAGCGCCATGAGGTCTGACTTGTTTCGTGTAACTGCACTTCATCAGATAGGCTGACATGGAGCAGGCCGACTTTTAGAGCACCCTGGGAGGAAGTAGATCTAAAACGGGTGGTGGGGGGAGTGCAAGGAAGGAAAGGCAGGTTCTAGTTTTAGGGGATTCAGTTATTAAAAAGGTCGATAGGGTAATCTGCCATAAAGACCCTTCATGCTGAACAGTCTGCTACTTGCCTGGTGCTAGGGTTCGGCATGTGTTGGAATGAGTGGACAGATTATTGGGAGGGGCTGGGGAAGACCCGGCAGTCTTGTTACAGTTAGGTACCAATGACCAAGTTAGTCGAGGTGGTGAAGTCCTCAAGAACAATTTTAAAAAACTAGGTGTAAAGTTGAAGGCGAGGACTTCCAAGGTTATTTTCTCAGACATATTACCTGTGCCACGAGCAACGCTAAGAAGACAGCGGAAGTTTAGGGAGATTAATGTGTGGCTGAGAGATTGGACTATATCGGGGGTAATTCGAACGTTTGGCCGTATGGCCAGATAACAGTGATGTGTCTTTCATTTCCCAGAAACATCTGAGTACTGGGGTGTTTCCTAAACAAAGATTTTTAGCGAAGCAGTATTTAGTTGTATGAAATTAAATCAGATGTGAAAAACTGGCTGTGCAAAAATGTGGGTAATTTTGCTATTTTGAATGCATGTAATTGCTTAATACTGATTACTGGCGACACCAAATTGGTTGGATTAACTCATTAAGCCTTGAATTTCATAGTCAGGTGTGTCCAAGTACAATAGAAGTACAATAGAAGTACAATTTCTGGAATGGCCATCACAGTCCCCCGACTTGAATATCATCGAAAATCTATGGGATCATTTGAAGCAGGATGTCCATGCTCAGCAGCCATCAAATTGAACTGAACTGGAGAGATTTTGTATGGACGAATGGTCAAAAATACCGCCATCCAGAATCCAGACACTCATCAAAAGCTATAAGAGGCGTCTAGAGGCTGTTACTGTATATTTGCAAAAGGAGGCTCAACTAAGTATTGATGTAAAATCTCTGTTGGGGTGCCCAAATTTATGCACCTGTCTAATTTGTTATGATGCATATTGCATATTTTTTGTTAATCCAATAAACTTTATGTCACTGCTGAAATACTACTGTTTCCATAAGACATGTTATATATTAAAAGGAAGTTGCTACTTTGAAAGCTCAGCCAATGATAAACAACACTCCAAGAATATATATATCTATATATATCTATCTATATATATATATATATATATATATATATATATATATATATATATATATATATATATATATATATATATAGAAAGGCATAAGGAGCGCACAACCTCGTGTCCATGTTCGCCCTGGGTGCCAGTCAAGGTATATATAATAAAAATTGCAGCAAGCGACGGCACTCCTAGGAATTTCACCAAAACAACAATGGTATGAATCAAAAGTGAGGTTTAATAAATCCTACGTTTCGGTTCCTAACCGGAACCTTCGTCAGGGAAACAAACTGTTGTTTTGGTGAAATTCCTAGGAGTGCCGTCGCTTGCTGCAATTTTTATTATATATATATATATATATATATATATATATATATATATATATATATATTTTTTTTTTTTTTTTTTCTTGATCCTGAGCACTAGAGAATAAAGATTCATATAAAACAGAGTAAGTCATTTATTTCCTTCTGAACCAGAGCAGTGTTAACATACAGCAAGTTCCAAGCCACCCTTTTATTAAGAGACAGTACCACAATAGTTCCAATATATAATACAAAACATATATATAAACCGATCTTGAACTCTTGATTGTCTACATACAGGGGTGCTTTGCCAATGAGGCAAGTTGAGGCTGTCGCCTCAGGCCGCAGCGCCCCACTAGGTACCAGGGGCAGCAAAAATGCTGCTCCTGGTACTTTAAGAGTGAATTTCCGGGGGAGGGGGGCAGCAGAGGGGCCAGGATCGCCCCTGTCTACATAATAAGTACTGCAGGTATGACAGTTTGGAAGTGTTGGCTTTCTGTACATTAATTTTTATTATATATATATATATATATATATATATAGAAAGGCATAAGGAGCGCACAATCTCGTGTCCATGTTCGCCCTGGGTGCCAGTCAAGGTATATATAATAAAAATTGCAGCAAAACAACAATGGTATGAATCAAAAGTGAGGTTTAATAAATCCTACGTTTCGGTTCCTAACCGGAACCTTCGTCAGGGAAACAAACTGTTGTTTTGGTGAAATTCCTAGGAGTGCCGTCGCTTGCTGCAATTTTTATTATATATATATATATATATATATATATATATATATATATATATATATATATATTATTGCTTGTAAATGTTTAAAAAACTCAAGAAGCAGCATATACAAATGTGACTGAACATGACAATATAGTTCACCAGTTTACTACAAGAAATATAAAGTTTGCTACAAGAGATATAAAACACACTGGAATTGTGTACTGTATATATTCTACTTAATGGCAAGGCAAGGAACTAGGGGTAGGCAGGCAAAGGCACATGCCTAGGGTGCAACGGTGGAGGGGCACTGGGCACGTACTTCTGCTGATTTCCCATAGATCAGACCCTTGTGTCCCCCACCTTGGCAGCCCTTTGAAACCACTGGCGTGGACATGCACTCTTCTGCACGTGTGCACGCTCGGGAGGGGGAGGAGGCGACATAGCCTAGGGAGGCCAGCTGGCTTTGCCAGCATTGATTAATGGGGAATATTTATAAAGGTGTGTGAAATATGTTGAGACAAAAACAGTGTACAAGTTAGTGTACAATACCTGGTATAGTATAAATTGTATTTAGAAAGTTTTAGTGTTATTATACATCAATTACAAAAAACTTCTAAGCATTTTTTTTACACGACAGACTAATAATGTAATTATTTTACACCATTCTAGACTTTGAACAACTTGTGGAAGTGAGGAGTGGTGTAAAATGCTGTGTATGAAGCAGCAATGCGCAGGAACTGGTTTTATAACTTTGTTTTGGCTACACGTACTGATAAAGTAATTGGTATTCCACACTTGTCTTTATCCATTGTAAACAACCCCAACTTGGCCAGCCAACAAAGATTTTCCATATCAATAACCAGCTTAGTAGCAAATCTTTGAGCGTTCTTTAATTCAATAACATCCCATTTGAACAATGTAGACCAAAACTCCACAGCTTATTTTAGATGGGGCCTTAGCAGTGCTTTTCCTCCTGTGACTTTATGCCCCTTTTAATAAAACAGCTGTTGTCTGGCATTGCTTGCTACAGCCAAGTTTATTATATGCAAGTAGCCCTAGGTCCTTCTCAATCTAACATAGTCCTATTAAGGGTATAAGTGGCTTGCAAATTTTTACATCCCAGGTGCATGACCTTACATCGAATCTCATCTGCCACTTGGTTGCCCAAATTGCCAGTTTGTCAAGCACATTTAGCACCACAGTGTGTTTTAGCAAGTGATAGTGCTATTAAAAATGTAATTATTACCCATAGGATATGCACACATAAGGGCAAATTTACTAAATGGCGAAGTGACCAACACTGGCGAAAATTCCCCAGTATGACGTAATTTCGCAATTTACTAACGGTCGCTGGTGTAACTTCGCTAGCGAAGGAGATAGACTCTAGCAGTACTTCGCTCCCTAAGGCCAGGCGAATTTGTGCTCTGGCGAATGGACATAACTATGCAAATACAATAAGATTCAGATTTTACTGAATGTTACCTCTTGCGCCAGACTTGCCTTCGCCACCTCAGACCAGGCGACGTGCAATAGAGTAGATAGGAGTTTCTCAAAAAATAGTTGAAAGTCCCAAAAAAAGATAGCGTCTTTTCCTTTTTCCAGGGGGATAGGTTGCAAAAGAGCATACATTTTTTTTGGGGTAACTAGCTTCCCCCCTACATTTCCTAACATATTGCACATAAACTATACACTGGGCTCATGTGTAGAGCAATATAACAACTCTATTTTCTTTTATTAAGGTTTCCCAGGCTTGTGTAGTGTAATGTATTTGCTGCAACATATACGTCCATTGAACTTTAACTTCCCGCTGTATGCAAATTAGGAAACGCTAGCGCAACTTTACTTTGCTTGGCGAAGTAACGCTAGAGCAACTTCGCCAGCGTTCGGCGCCCTAGATGCAACTTCGGATTTTAGCGAATTAGCGTTGTCCTGGCGAATCTATGCATGGCGAAGTGTTGCGCTGTGAGCGAAGCCGTCGCTGGCGAATTTTCAGGTTAATAAATTTGCCCCATATACTTTTCTAGGTAGATAATTTGCAAAGAAATAAAAGTAGACCCATATCTTCATTAATCAATTTATTAAATATACAAATACATGGACAGCAGAATTAGAAATATTAGTAGAAAAATAAAATGTCACCTTTAAATCAAAGCTTTATTATACAGGGGAATCCTATCATAAATGAAACTTTAGTCCTATCATCAAAAAAGTGTGTAAAATAAGGGATGACATGTGGGAAATGTAATTATAAAATTCTACTGACTTATGGTGCCGTGTAGTTTCACAAAGTGCCACACAAGACCTAGAGAGTATATACAAAATGAAACCTGTGCCACACAGGGTTATGCTGCCTAACTAGAACAGGCTATACACAGGACAGTATATTGGCAGGAAAGACCCTGCATTGTCAAACTGATACCCTGACTAACAGGGTATTTGGCTTCACTGTAGTGTAAAAGCATAACCCGTGGCTGCACACTCACTAGTACCACGTGGGGCTAATTCTAAAGAATCTCCACTGGTCTCCGCTCACTTCTGTGTCTGCATTCACAAGCACAGCATCAGCCTGGGTTCAGACACAAGGAGCGGATTTTGGCATTAAAAAAAAAATTAAAAAATAAAAGTACAAGTACATTTCTCTACAGGCCAAGAATTATTCCTGTGTGGCACTAGCCTTAGCTGACACTTGCTTATTTGAGGCATGGGGTGAACCTAGAGTATCCTGGAGACTTTCTGGAGCATTTAAACACATTAAGAAAGCATGAATAGATTTTATTCAGTCAAGGGGACAATGTGGAGCACTGTGGTATTTATATATGGTGTAATCATGACTAACAATATGCTGGCTGTATTGGCAATTAAAAACACTTTAATTAGAAAAAACAAATGCCAATCATACTTTTTACCATTATATTAAAAATATTGATTTGAAGAGAAAAAACAGGACACATAAATGTAGTATACTTTTCCATATTATCCCTTAAATTAACTTTAAAGTGTTATATTCTTTCTTTATATTTACATATAGAAGTGGGAGCTATCATTCTCCAAAAGCCGTTTTGAAACAAAACGAAAAGGTAAATTAAACAAGAGATACCTATGTAGTATTTAAATGGATGATAACATGGTTTACAAAACTGCACCTTTATTAAATACCATAAGCCAATTTTCTCAGGTGACATTTTTTGTTGCACAACTGCCTAAACTTCCAGGCCCAACTTTGTCCATAGGTTGATTTTAGTTGGAGATCTTTTGGAACATGCAAGTGAGCATTACCGAATGATCCCTGCTCCCTTAGAGACAATTATCGGTTAAAAGGCACCATCTGCCATATTGCCTTAACAGTAAAAAAAAAAAGAAAAAATACAGCTGCTTAGCATGCACAACATTACTATACTCATTACAGGTACACGTTTAAAGTAACAGCTAAGTGAATTCCTGTTACCTGGACATCTTCAAAATGTAATGTTTAAAGGAATTGTTCAGTGTAAAAATAAAAACTGGGTAAATAGATGGACTGTGCAAAATAAAATAATATTTTCAATATAGATTGTTAGGCAAAATTGTAATTTTTAGACGGGTGTCTAACATAATAGCCAGAACACTACTATCTGCTATGCATCTCTCTTGGTTTCCTCTAATTGGTTACAAGGCAGTAACCAATCAGTGACTTGAGGGGGGGGGGATCAAGGTGAGTTTGCAAGGATCAATTGCAAACTCACTGAATGTCCCATGAAAAGCAGGAAGTAGTGTTCTGTTCGACATCCAGTCACACCAGCCTTTATAGATTACATTTTTGGCTAACTATATTTTTTTTTTGCACATTTTGCACAGCCTATTTACCCAGTTTTATTTTTACACTGAACTGTTCCTTTAATTAATTTTTTCCCCACACCACACATAAATTTATTGTTTCAATCAGCATGGGGCTATTGTGGAGGAATTTAAAGCTTTTTACCTTTAACACATACTAGTGAACTGTGAATTAGCAAAATATAACCCTGTATACCAATTGGAAGCATTTTAAAATGCCAACACCAACAGAAGTTATTTACAAATGTACATTTCTATTTAGAATGTTGCATTTTTTATTTTTAATTCTTTCTAAAGAGTACATTTGACCAGTTGTTTACTAAAGCGACAGATAACATAAGGTTCCCATTGGCAGTAATAGTTTGCATAAGAAAATCTCATCAAAACATGCAGTTTGTTCCTGTCCTCATAAGTACTAGAAAGTAGCGTGGGCCAGCCCAAAACTTGTGGGATCTGAGGGTCAGGTGGGTTCGGGCTGGCACCTTCCAGAGGGCCAAAGTTTGTTATTGGGCTGCATAGTGGCACAGGTATATAAGCAATGGATGGCTGTTGGGTCAGGTTGATTTCTGGAGAGAAGGAGAGTATCAGATGTAAGCTGATGTTGATCCATGCATCAGTACTATGCAAGACATCTTGCCTTTAATATAATTTGGCCCAAGAACGCCACAACTCCTGGGTGCCAAAAAAAACAGAACACAATTTTGGTTACTTCCCATTAATGAGGGTTTAAAAAAAAGGCAAGGAATAATCACGAAATTATTAGTCAACCCCCAGTAATTATCACTTACCCAATACCCCCAAGCTGGTGCTGTTATTTGTGAAAAGTGCATTGGTTCTTGGTACTACTGCAGAATCACTACCACCTTCTACTGCTTAATCTTCTTCTAAGTTCTGGTGTGCTGAAGAGCCAAACATAGAAGCAAAATGCCAGCTTGCCACTCTACTGGACACAAACCTCCAGATTTGGGTAACAGGAGAAGATTGCAACATGGTTTTCATACAAAAGTACTTCCGGACCAGTAATGATTTTCCGTGAACACTGCCCTGGGGTATCAGGTAAATGATTTGAATCACTGGGATGTGCCTAACCTTTGGAACACCCCCGACCCAGGTGATATTAAACCTTCCTTCACCTTTAAACAATATTGCTAGGAACAATTATGTGTCTGTGTTGTTCATTGAAGCACAAATATTTGTTTTCATTTGGTGTAAATTCTTTAGTTCTAGGTTTAACAGCTGTTACACTCCATGTAATTTTGTAAACTTGGTGTATACAAAAGTATAATGCATAGAGATTGCGGAACACAAAATTTTGCATGTGGATGCAGGGTCCAGTAGTTCTTTATACTTGAGTTCAGTTTCTGTTTAAAATTTCCTGATCCTCTAACATAAAATTAAGGGGGAATTCTGGGATTAGTCGTCCAATATCATCTGAGGACCCAGGGATAAAAAACGTTAGGAAAGCTGATACAGTAACCCATAGCAACCAATCACTAGTCTTTAATCGGTCTAGGGAGGGTGAATAAGAAAATCAAATTCAGCTCATCAAAAAGATTTCTTATGCATTACTGTACCGATGCAAATTTACCCATGGTTAATAAATGATTTAACTAAAGTAGCTAAAGTATTTTTCTTTTAATATACAAAAACTGTTTAAAAACTACTAATTCCAATAGGGATAAAACAGGTATTTGTCTTTAAGTACTCTAGTAAATATACAATATGCCCCTACAGAAGGCACACTTTAAAATGTGGTACAGGTAACAAAAATGTACTTGTAAAGAAATGCATAGTTAAAGTGCGATATGAAATATAGTATTTCACAGAACTTTTTCAAACCCCTATTTTACAGCTCTGCACCAACACTCTGTGGTATAAAATATACAAAAAGTTACCTATCCAGTAATCTTCAGCTTCAAAAAGTGTGAATTTAAATAGATTTTAGCAGCAGTGAGACCAAGCCAGAAACAAAAAATGGCAACATAAAAAAAAAATCTAAAAATTATCAATCAATTTCACTTTTCCCCCAGAAAAAATAAAAATCTCTTGGAATTTTTAAAATCCATTTAAAAAAAGCAAGGGCTACCCTGTGTAGCGAGGACAGAGATCCTGAAGCATAACATTTTGTAGTAAATGTATATTCATGAAGTCTGCAGTGCAATACAACTTTAGAAATCCTTACAAGTCCATTATGTACAGAAAACACTCTTTGAACTTGTTTGTAATTTGATCTAAATTCTAATTTGGACTTTTTATGTGAGAATGTTCAAACTTGTCCCAAAAAATGCAGGGAAATTTTCAGTATCCTGTGGGGATTACACTTCAGCTAGTCCACAGCAGAAAGGCAGGTATTTTTTTAGATGCCAAAGTAATAAAAGCTTTGCTGTCCAGTTATAACTGTTGAGCAAGGCTGTTATGGATGGTTCCCAAGCCAAATGTCTGGTTCAAATGGCAGTACATTACTTTACAAAGTTGCTAAAATCCGCAAAAAAGAAACTATGAGAACACAGAAAGTCTGACCAACACCCAGCACAAGAGCTTCGAAAGGGATCATCTCTTTGCCAGCAGCTTTGTATACTCCAGCTATTGCAGCACCTATAGAGAAAACACAAATTAAACTTAAGCAATGTCTCTTTTTTCTATTATATTTAATATTTTCATCCCCTTACTTACTAGCGTACATCTATTTATATACAAGACACCTGAAGCAGATCAAATCAAAATGCACAATAATCTGCCAGGAAAATTGCAGTCCTTAACTAGTAATGCAGACAATGAAAATATGTCGGTGCAACTTACATAAAGGATAAAATGTGTTGTTATAGAAGCACCAAATACTGTAGGAAATTAGTAATAACCAGACTGGGTAATAGAGACTGAGGTATTACTTTGCAGTCTATGCTGCTGTAACTTTTGGATATAGCTAAATTGACAGAAATATTAAGGGTTTTAATTTTAAGTGATAAACACAGGACAATTTGCAAATTATTCAGATGTTTGGTCTACGAATATTAGATAGGTTAACCACACAAAAATGGTCATCCACTGGCCGTTTCTGCAATGCCGTCCTCAACGCGAGGGGGGCACATGGATATTGCAGAGAGGCAACTGCTTTAAAAAAAAATTTAAATTCAGCTCTTAAAAATACAGGAGCAGCTTTTTTGCCACCCCTGGTACTCTGCTCAGCGATGCCACCTGAGGCGAGTTTTTCAACTCGCTTCATTGGTGTAGTGCCCCTGGCTAAGAGCTCTACGAAGCAAACATTTAACAGTCACACAGGTGTAGTTTTTTTTTTAAATGTAATATTTCATATAGAACGGTCTGATTACAATGCTTACATACTTACAAAGTATGGTAAGCCAAAATTTTATTTTGAATAGACCAAATCCTCAAAAGATTTAGCTGAATAACAAACAAAGTCTGAGCCTGAATTTGCAGAGTGAAGTTGAGGAAAAAAAAAATCACAACTTTCAGGGATCAGATTTGTCTCTGCTGAACCAAGAATGTGTGCAAAAAAAATGCAAGAATCCTGCTATCCCTTGCTTATTTGTGCTCTGCATGTATTAATAAGGGGGGAATAAAACTTACTTGTTAAAATTCCTGCAGATATGGGTCCCAAAACTCCCATCAGGAAGATTCCTACTGACATAAAGCGCCCATACTTGTGGTGTCTGAGAGTGAATAGGGCTAGCAATCCAGCAGGTATGTGAAAAAAAAGAGAAGAGACAAGCGCCCATAGGAAAACTCCATACCACATTTCTGAAAAGCACATGGTTATTATTAGTATGGTCTTCTAATAAAGCAGTTATGTTAACCATACTTAAAGCTACAACCAAGTATAAAGCAACAGAGGATAAATAGAAAGTATAGGTCATATCCCATTCGTCATTCAGGAGAATTTAAAGGACTAAATCTTTTTATTTTTTTTTTGGGCCTCTGCATGGCATACCAGTGTACACTGAATTACATAAAATACAACATAGAATACAAAAATACTATGGGCATCACTTTCATGGTTAAAATTTAAGCTTAAAAATAATAAAAAAAGATCTTACAATCACATACATATACTGCATACTCCAGTGGAAATGCCTCACCTCCCATAAGTCTTATTGTACCAGTATGTATGCGAACTAAATTAGGAATATCTAACAGGCATATGTATCAAAAAACAAAAACATATTCCTTAGATAGGAGCCAGCAAACCAAATTACATCTGCAAATTAAAAATCAGAAGAATATTAAGTTAAAGGAAAACTATACCCCCAAATTAATACTTAAGCAACATATTATATCAAATGAAGTGACATATTAAAGAATCTTACCAAACTGGAATATATATTTAAGTAAATATTGCCCTTTTGCAATTCTCTTGACTTGAACAATTATTTTGTGGTGGTTTCTGTGCTGCCTCAGAGATCACCTGACCAGAAATACTGCAGCTCTCACCGTAACAGGAAGAAGTGTGGAAGCAAAAGACAGAACACTGTCTGTTAATTGGCTCATGTAGCCTAACAAGTATGTCAGGGAGTTGTAGTTGAACAAGAACAGGCGAACCTGCAGTTTAACTGCTTAAACTTCTGTGTTTTATTCTCAGCACTACATGTTGCGAGCCCTGTGAGGCTCTTTGTCAAGTGTGGAAACCAATCAACCAATTAGCATTTTAAAGTGAAATTACAGGATGTGACATAGAAAGGTAAGTACCCATCCCAAATGGAAACGAAAGTTCCTTTGCAGGAAAATGTTGTTACAAAAATGTCCAATAAAGTTCATTAGAAGTCTTCTTAAACGAATCATGGAGCGTGAAAAGCTTTTTATAAATATTGGGTAAATCCAGATACTAATATTATGTTGTACTTATTTTTTCAGATTCTGACCTCTTGCCTTAGTCAAGCTTTATGAGATTTTTCTGAATACTTCTAATGGTAAAGTATGAGCAAGTTAAAGGGATTGTTCATCTTCGAGATAACTTTTAGTATGATGTAGTGAGTGATATTCTGAGACAATTTGCAATTGGTTTCCATTTTTTATTATTTAAGGTTTTTGAGTTATTTAGCTTTTTATTCAGCAGCTCTTCAATTTGCATTTTAAGCAATACGGTAACTAGAGTACAAATTCCCCTAGCAACCATGCAGTGATTTGAATAAGAGGCTGGAATATGAATATGAGAGGCCTGAATAGAGGGATCGGTAATAAAAGTAGCAATAACAATACATTTGTTGCCTTACAGAGCATCTGTTTTTTAGAAGGGGTCAGCGACGCCCATTTGAAAGCTGCAAATAACTATAAAAAAAATAAATGATGAAGACCAATTGAAAAGTTGCTTAGAATTGGCTGTTCTATAACATAATAAAAGTTACCTTAAAGGCGAACCATCCCTTTAATAAAACATTTCATATAAGATTGTGTTGGTACCTGTGTTGTCATTTGTTTTCCATGGGGGATGGGTACTTACCTTTCTATGTCACATCCTGTAATTTCACTTTAAAATGCTAATTGGTTGATTGGTATCCACACTTGACAAAGAGCCTCACAGGGCTCTAAACATGTAGTGCTGAGAATAAAACACAGAAGTTTGAGCAGTTAAACTGCAGTTTTGCCTGATCTTGTTCAGCTACAACTCCCTAGGATAATATGCTAACAAGAACCTTGGCTATATAATTACTCTGCTTGGACAGGTAACAGTCACACACAGTTTACACCTAACAAGTATGGTTTGTTTGTGTGCACTGTGAATCCTAGGATCCCAGGGGACGGCCCTTATTTTTTAAAATGGCAATTTACTATTTAGGATTACCCAACGGCACATACTACTAAAGTATATTATGAAAATGGTTTATTTACATGAAGCAGGGTTTTACATGAGCGGTTTTATACAATATATTTGTATAGTGTCCTACATTGTTCAGGGGTATAGTTTTCATTATGAAAGCAAATATTAGTTAAAAGGATATCTCCCAATAATGTCCCTTTGTACAGGAGACATGTTCTGCAACTAGGAAGAACAGGAGGACAACACTAAAGAGCCAAGAAAATCTCTTTGTGGGGGGCCCAGAGAAAATCTTAAAGCAGAACCCACCCAAGGTAACAAAGGGCCTCAAATATTGAGAACCCCTAAATTAAGAATCCCAGGATAACATCAATACAGGATGTGTTCATAGGGCGCCAAGTGATGCCACTGTCAGGGCAGTTTAGTGGGTTTGCCGGATAATCACACTGTTGCATGGTTCATGGACTTCTTTGTATTTCTCACAGCTGACATCTAAAGATATTTCCGAGAAACGGCTGAACTGAAGCCAAAACAATATGAAACAATGACTACAAGTACAACAAATGCCAGGATTCTAGAAAGAGCTCCAAAGGAATAGGAAAACGTATTTCCATACAGTAAATGAAGTTTCCTCATTCTTTTTTAAATAATTTATAAACCTAAAATGCTGCGCTGTATGCTTTAGCTTACCAGGGAAGGAGCACAACGTGGCCCTCTGACAGTCAGTCACATTGCCGACCCGCGGCACCAATCTAAGACTCAGGATTTGCTGCAAAAGCCCGGGTTCTCCACCCAACCCTCCTCCGCCACCTTCCATATTTCTGCCATCCAACGCCCCGCGGGCCGATACGTTTATACCAGCTTCAGACCATAGCGCCCAACAAACCCGGTTTTCTTGACGAAACCCGCAGTGGCTGATCGCTGCCTAAACGCCCCACAACGCCATTAAAGTGTAGGTCTTTAGTGCCTGCCTGACAGCTAACACTGACGCCACAACTCTCATTTCGCGATATCGCGGCGTCACGACAACACGTATACAAAGAGCAGTGACGCGGCACGTAGCATCTTTAGAGGAGTGGAGAGAGAAGACTAATTGTAATAATAATCCTACTAATAAAATAATAATCCGGACTTCAGATTTAAAATTTCACCCCTACCACCAGAGCCCCAGCTATCTACCAATGCTGACCACAACTAAAATAGCCATGGTTTTGTCTGGTGGCCTGGTTAGAACTGTGAGGGAGCAGGAAAAAAAACTTTTCTTCCTTGGTGGGTGCGGTAATTAGCTAGTAGCAAAGGCTGGAGACTTCGCCCATAGATATGTATGCATGGGTGCCCTGCATTGTACCCATCTCATTCCAGTTATGCATATCATTATGCCTCTGGTCATGAAAAGATTCCCCAACAAGGTAACTGTGCCTGTTGAAACAAGTATTTTATGTTTTAAACGGGTTGAATTAATGCCATATTCTGGTATCATGTTAATCCCACTTGCGGCTGTGGTTAAAATACACCATTATTTTCACGAATTCGAGCCTAACACGAGGGACTGAAAACCAGCAGTCATAAATCTGTGATCAAAACGAGGCACTAATAAATACAGTTCGTTGCCTAGCTACAGCTCATGGAATGCTGGAACTTGTAGTTTATCAATAGCGGAAGTGCAGCGGTACTTGGTCCTCGCGCTTGCGCCATTTGCGTTTTACTACCACAATCTGTTCTGGGTATGTCTGACTGTGAAGTCTCGGAAGACTATTCATCCTCAAGGGTTGAGAACTTACTATGTACCATCAGGCAAGTCACGCCCTTCGGATCTTTTTGGGCTCGCACGTTTTTGTTGTTGTAGCCTGGCTGTTAAAGCTGAGTTTTACGACAATGGGAAAAGCACCAATATGAGCAATGATACATAATACCCCGTTTCGGCGACAAACTATTTTTTTCGTCGTTATATAGATGACATGATTATTATATGGTGGGTGTCAGTGTCTGAATTTACTGCATTGGTAAATGAGCTTAACACACTGGATAATTCGGCCAGGTTTACTTTTGACATCCACCCAAAGAAATTAAATTTTTTTGGATATTGAGCTAGTTGTGAACAACAATCATTTAAATTAGACTTTATTCAGGAAACCTACCGATAAGAATGTACTCCTTCATTACAAAAGTTGCCACCCAGCCTCTATGAAGGGGTTGCTCCCGATTTCACAATTTTGTAGTGTATATCGTAATAATTCGATTTAGACTGACTGTCTTTTCTATGTATAGTTTAATAAAAGAAAAGTTTAATAAAAGCACAGGCTGCCTCGCTAAGAGAGCACATCTTAGCAAGTTGACAGAGTTATTTTACTTGTTTTTTTTTTTCCGACGTCTGCCTAAACCGGAAGCTAGGCAGGAAGACTACTTCCAACTGAAAATGTTCAGCAGCACTAAGGGCAGAAAACACTTTCTGTTTCCACCAATTTCCAAGCTTTCTCTATGTAGCCCATTCTTACACAGCATACAAGCCTTATTTTGCGGGAAGTGGCAGAGATCCCCTCTTCCCCAGCTTACCCCGTAGTGGCAGGACTGCGGAACACTGAGCGCTGCCCCAGTGCTCTTTCCTATGGTAGCAGGCAGCTGATGACAAGTCCGTGGTACCTGAGGAAAAAAAGAAGTCGGCACGTCGGCCCCGCACCCGAGCCCAGACAAGAGCCTCTCAAAGCCCCTGGCAGCAGAGACCAACAGAGCCGGGAGTCGTCGCTAAACACAGAACGCCGGTCCGCAGCCTTCCAATTGCCAGAATCCAGCCACACGGCTCAGAAGAAAAAAACGGAACCGGACCCGGCGAGAGAGAATGCAGAGACTCACAGCCGCGATCCAGCCTCCATGTGCAGTCTGCCTCTATTTTACTCACCTGCCTCGTGAGTGACTTTGTTCCAGTGACTTTGTTCCAGAAAAAAGCGGAACCTGCAGCCACTGTTCGAAACACTTCAACATCCTCAGCGGCCAAACATGCTGGAACAAAGTCACTCACGAGGCAGGTGAGTAAAATAGAGGCAGACTGCACATGGAGGCTGGATCGCGGCTGTGAGTCTCTGCATTCTCTCTCGCCGGGTCCGGTTCCGCTTTTTTCTTCTGAGCCGTGTGGCTGGATTCTGGCAATTGGAAGGCTGCGGACCGGCGTTCTGTGTTTAGCGACGACTCCCGGCTCTGTTGGTCTCTGCTGCCAGGGGCTTTGAGAGGCTCTTGTCTGGGCTCGGGTGCGGGGCCGACGTGCCGACTTCTTTTTTTTCCTCAGGTACCACGGACTTGTCATCAGCTGCCTGCTACCATAGGAAAGAGCACTGGGGCAGCGCTCAGTGTTCCGCATTCCTGCCACTACGGGGTAAGCTGGGGAAGAGGGGATCTCTGCCACTTCCCGCAAAATAAGGCTTGTATGCTGTGTAAGAATGGGCTACATAGAGAAAGCTTGGAAATTGGTGGAAACAGAAAGTGTTTTCTGCCCTTAGTGCTGCTGAACATTTTCAGTTGGAAGTAGTCTTCCTGCCTAGCTTCCGGTTTAGGCAGACGTCGGGTTAGGGGGAAGGTGTGGAGCGCAGATCTGCAGAGTGAGTCGCCATATCGCCGTTTTGCAGTGTTTTCAAACAGTATTTTTTTAATAAAGCATTGATATTAATAAACTTTATGCAGGGTAGATCTATTATTAGTGGGGAGGAAATGGATATTTTAATAAAAAATTTTTTAGTGTTACTGTTCCTTTAACTAGTAATGGCTAAAAAGCCACCCAATCCCTTCTTAAAGATATCTAATGTATCAACCAGTACAACTGATTCAGGGAGAGAATTCCACATCTTCAAAGAGGTCAGGAAATGGAAGGCCACAGGCAGGGCCGGCCTTAGGCCTATTGGACCAATTGGGCCCAATAGGGCCCCGCACCTCTGGGGGCCCCGCACCAGAGGGCAGCACAGATAGTATTTCCCCCAGCACATGATGCTGCCTGGCCTGCCCCCAACTTTGAGAGTCCAGCCCATCCCCAAATCCATAGGTCCAGCCCACCCCCAACTCTGATAAGCCAGCCTATCCCCCAACTCCATAGGTCTAGCCTGCCCCCAACTCTCATAGGCCCAGCTTTCCTCCAACTTTGATAGGCCCTGCCTTCCCCCAATCCAACCAAGCCTGCTCCCAAGCTGAATCGGCCCAGCCTGCCGCAAACTAATTGGTCCAGTCCACTCTCCTATTTCCTCCCTCTCTCTCTTACCCTGTGTGCCCCTATTATGTGCCCCTATTTCATCCCTCTCACTCTCTTACCTTGTCTGCCCCTTTCCTTTCTATTTTGTGCCTGTATGCCCTTATTTTCCTAAATACTTGGTGTGTCAGTAGCCTGCAACACTTTGTCTAGGGGCCCCGCCAACATGGTCCCAATTGGGCCCCACATTTGATAGGACCAGCCCTGGCCACAGGCACAGTTGCTGTAAAACCCAGGTCTGGCAGGCCAAGAAAAATACAGGAGCGGCATATGCAAAGGATTCTGAGACTGGTTACAGACAACCCAAAGATCACCTCCAAAGACCTGCAAGAACATCTTGCTGCAGATGGTGTATCTGTACATCGTTCTACAAATCTGCGCAATTTGCTTGATTATAATGGAGTCTATGGGGGACATCCTCTCCGTAATGCAGAACTCTGGTAATGGGTTTCTTGATAACGGATCCCATACTCGTACCTTTAAAGGAGAATTCAACCTGTTCATGAAAAAAACAGTAACCCTCACCCCTTGGCGCAGATTCTTCCAGCGGAGTTGCACGCATCCATCTTCTGCGATCTCTGTAAGCTGACTTGGAGCAGTTTGCGACAACTGCGCATGCATTACAGTGATCACAGAAGATGGAAAAATCCGCTGGAAAAATCTACGCCGAAGGGTAAATATGGAGTATGGGGCATCTCCCCGGGGGGTGCTTAGCCTGGGGGGAGGTGGGAGGGGGGTCTACCTGGGGTGGGGGTATGGGTTTTTTTTTTACGAACAGGTTGAATTCTCCTTTAAGCATATAATAATGAAAAAATTTACTTTTTTCTCTCTAATAATAAAACAGTACTTTGTTCTTGAAGGTAACTGAGGGAAATCCAATCCTATTAAATTTGCTTTTATAATTTGTATGGTGAACCAATATTACAGAAAAACACCCATTATGCATAAAATATTGGCATTCCGAATAATAGATCCTATACTGTACTAATATTAGTATAGCAACTTCACCAAATAAACAGTATCTTTCCCATGCAAGGAGACAGATACTCAAAACCAAAGGTTAATATTTATGGACAACAACACTAATGCAGTTTTGAACTCATTTTAGTAAATTAGCCCAAGCATTCTTAACATTCATAAAGAAAGAAAGTTTTGCTCTTACCTTACTTCTTCACCTGCAAAATCATACTTTAGTTATGGTCATTTTTGAAGCCTCATTTTGCTTTTCTGTCTGCTTGTACTGGCACCTTAAGTTTTTCTACTGGTGTCTTAAAAAGAAAAATAGATATATAGATTGAAATACTTGATTGCAAATATGTGTATCCACATGAATTTTACCGGTAGAATGAACCAGGGCCATCATCAGGGGGACAAAGGGGTGACTATCGTCCTGATCTCTGGCTCTCAAAGGGGCTGCTGAAGACGCTGCTCCATAGAAGAACAAAGCCACAGCAATGGAAAAGAACAAAGAAGCTGCAGCCGAAAACAACTAAGAAGCCAGCAACGGAAAATGCGTTTTTAACTTGTTGGGGACCCTGGCACCAATTCTTTTTAGCTTGTAGGCAGCCCTGGCCACCAATGCTTTTTTTACTTGGGGGGGAGGGCTTTGGCCACCAATATAATATTTTTTCTTGTAATATTTTATCTTGTACGGGGGGCCCTGGTATGAACTATATGTTACCTAGTTCATACCATTCAACGGGCTATGTTCTGGATATGCAACAATAGCCCTCCTAAGCTTTCATGTTACCTTTTTCCAGAATTATTTTACATTTCTAACTTGTTATATATTTTAAAATGTATGGGCAGCTGTATCAATATAAGAACTTTATATGGTAACAACGTATACAATCCCTGCTCTGTGTGCCAGTAAATTTATGACAACAATGCACAAATCATGATGCAAATGCTACACAAATGTAGAGATACATTTTACAGACATGTACCATCAAAGAAGAACATACATGAAGAGGATATATAAAACTTTTAAAAAAAACTGCCTAAGGAGGTAAAATTAGATCTGATTCTTCCATGACACCAGAACCATAAAATTAACATTACCTGGTTATTCATAGAACTTGATGCCAGAGGTTGTTGCTTGGGTTTCTGGCCAACATCAGAAAGGAAACCAAAGATCTTTTTCTCTTTTCTTTTTAGCCTCTTCCAACTTCTTTTTCAGTAGGAACTGAAAATGAATTGCAGCACAGCTGAATCACAGATCTGAACACTGAACATCAATGGGGTGTATGGCAGGGTAGCAAGGAGAAAGCCACTGCGGTTTCCCAAAAATATTGCTGACTATTGATAGATTGCTAAAGATAACCCATACTGGAAGAATGTTTTGTGGATGGATGAAGCCCAAATAGATCTTTTTGGCTTAAATGAGGACTGTCACATTAAGAGAAAAAACAACACTGCATTCCAGTGTAAGAACCTTATCCCATCTGTAAAACTTGGTGTTGGAATTGTTCTGATTTGAGCCTGTATGGCTTTCCATAATTGATGGAACAACGAATTCTGAACTAATGTTCTTGAATGACCAAGCCAAAGTCCTGACCTTAATTTAACTGAAATGTTGTGGAAAGAACTACAGCGATCAGGTCATGTGAGGAAACCCACCAATGTCCGAGATATGAATCTGTTCTGTATGGAGGAATGGGTTAAAATGCCTCCGACTCGATCTACAGGTCTGATCAATAGTTACCACAAAGGTTTGGTTGCAGTTATTGCTGCACAAGGAGGGTCACGCCAAATACTGAGAGCATGATTCACTTACTTTGCCACACACAGATATTTTATTGGATCATTTGACCAAAAATTTTTGTTTAATTTGTTTAACTAGGTTTTCTTAGGTTCACCACTGTAAGTCACAATTATCCAAGTTGTATAACATTATGCAGTCTGATTTGAACTTAGCCAAATTTTAAGAGAGCTAAAGAGATCTTTCAGAAAGCTCTGTCATCCAAAAAAAATATTCAAAATCCTATTTTATAACATTAGTCGAGCAAAATAAACTTAAATTACACAAAATAAATTATTTGAATCTTGTTTCCTTCAGTCTGGGAATTCATAATGAAAGAAAGCAGGCAGGAGCCATTTTGTTTTTAGCCTCTTCCAACTTCTTTTTCAGTAGGAACTGAAAATGAATTGCAGCACAGCTGAATCACAGATCTGAACACTGAACATCAATGGGGTGTATGGCAGGGTAGCAAGGAGAAAGCCACTGCGGTTTCCCAAAAATATTGCTGACTATTGATAGATTGCTAAAGATAACCCATACTGGAAGAATGTTTTGTGGATGGATGAAGCCCAAATAGATCTTTTTGGCTTAAATGAGGACTGTCACATTAAGAGAAAAAACAACACTGCATTCCAGTGTAAGAACCTTATCCCATCTGTAAAACTTGGTGTTGGAATTGTTCTGATTTGAGCCTGTATGGCTTTCCATAATTGATGGAACAACGAATTCTGAACTAATGTTCTTGAATGACCAAGCCAAAGTCCTGACCTTAATTTAACTGAAATGTTGTGGAAAGAACTACAGCGATCAGGTCATGTGAGGAAACCCACCAATGTCCGAGATATGAATCTGTTCTGTATGGAGGAATGGGTTAAAATGCCTCCGACTCGATCTACAGGTCTGATCAATAGTTACCACAAAGGTTTGGTTGCAGTTATTGCTGCACAAGGAGGGTCACGCCAAATACTGAGAGCATGATTCACTTACTTTGCCACACACAGATATTTTATTGGATCATTTGACCAAAAATTTTTGTTTAATTTGTTTAACTAGGTTTTCTTAGGTTCACCACTGTAAGTCACAATTATCCAAGTTGTATAACATTATGCAGTCTGATTTGAACTTAGCCAAATTTTAAGAGAGCTAAAGAGATCTTTCAGAAAGCTCTGTCATCCAAAAAAAATATTCAAAATCCTATTTTATAACATTAGTCGAGCAAAATAAACTTAAATTACACAAAATAAATTATTTGAATCTTGTTTCCTTCAGTCTGGGAATTCATAATGAAAGAAAGCAGGCAGGAGCCATTTTGTGGTCATTAAGGCAAGCATCACATCATCTCAGAATCTTTTGTGCACCAGAACAGGGGACCCAATGTCCATACCCTAGTTACACAATTAAACGGTGAAGAGAACAGGGAATGTGTGGAGAGCAGTGACATCTAGGTGCTGGAAAGTGAAAGTAATTGTCTGTCATGCCTCAGGCATAGAGGAGGGGCAGACAATATTTGATTAACAGCTGAGATATTTAATTTAGCTTACAACAGCTATGAATGCTTTAATAAAAAATATTTTTTATGTTTAATTTTAAAAGGACTTTTATTATACAGATTTTTGTATCGGGATGACAGGTCCACTTGTACTATGTGTACTGTATATTTTGAGTCGGCCCCTAAGCTCAGTAAATCACAGCAGCAGAGCTTGTGCAGTAAATTAGAAGAAAAGCAGATGGGAAGCTACATGGGCATTTTTGGAGGCACAGATCTTCCCTGCTAAATGGCTGTGGCTGCCGTGGGCTGGAACAGACGCCCAAAACACAACGTACAACATTTCTATCCTCATTTTTTAGTTAGGCTTTAGTTCTCCTTTAATACAGTGGTTTTTTTTTGTTTTTATTTTTAATTTTTTTTTATGTTTCACATCCCACAAATACAAGAGGTCCTCTGCACTCAACCCATTATCAATATATTTAAGACAGAGACATTTTGTGCATACTGCTACTGAAAAATACCTTACCCTTTAAACAAAACAGGGATTGTTTGTCCATACATTGCAATATATTTAACCTTTTGCCTGCCAAGAACGTAGGTACTAGTTCTTGCAGGAAAGGGACCAGAGTGCCAAGAACGTAGTACCTACGTTTTTTCCCCCAGCCTCCTTGTAATGTGATCAGCACTTGTCAGCGCTGCCGGAGAAGTGTGATCGGGTCTCTTACCTCTTAGGCAACATCTACAGAGCCTTCTCATGACTCCCCTCCAACTGGATTGTCAATGCGCCGACCCCCACACGGCTTCCGACTCCACAGGCAGTTCTTCCGGGATCAGCGCTGATTAGCGCCTGTCAGCGCTGCGCCAGGTCATCAGGTTGATTCGGCAACATCCGCAGGCCCTTCTGCTGACCCCCCTCCAACAGGATTGCCCATGCGCCGACCCCACACAGCAGTCCCGCCCCCACAGGCACCTCTTCTGGATCAGCGCTGATTACTGGCGATCAGCGCTGTCAGCACTGCAACGGCCATTGCGATCGGTTGGCTAATCCCCATGGCAACGAGCATTGGCCCTCCTAGGGATGCACCTCCCACCGGATTGCCCCAGGGCCGACCCCATAAACTCGTACCGCCCCAGAAAACCTCACACAGGATCAGCGCTGCTCCAGCAGCGTCATCCACTATTTGGTCCCCTAGGCAACGAGCATAGGCCCTCCTAGACCCTTCTAGTGACCCCCCTCTGACCAGATTGCCCCCACCCTGCACCTACTTGATCATCACGTGTTAGCTGCTGGGGTATTTAATTGTGACCCTCTGGAGCCGCCCCCTTCGATCTCTGCTGCTGGCTGGTGTTGGAGGAGCCTTCCTGCTACTGCTTGCGGTCCTCCAGTGTCCATTGTTGGTGAGATCTGCCTCCAGGTACTCTTTTGCACACCCATTACACACAATGCACACACTTATACATTTTTACCTAAATTGATTTTTTTTTGCAGTTAGTCTTACTTTATTCCCCACTTACTTTTGCATACTCACTCACACACATACATACATAGACACACACACATACATACATAGACACACACACATACACACACCCATACACACAGACACACCCTTTTGCAAGTGTACACACAGACATTTGTATTACTTTGCCTTTCTTTCCTCTTCCTCTACTCTTTTGCACACCCATTACACACACATCCATTTTTACCTAAATTGATTTTTTTATTGCAGTTAGTCTTACTTTATTCCCCACTTACTTTTGCATACTCTCACACACACACCTTTTGCAAGTGTACACACAGACATTTCTATTACTTTGCCTTTCTTTCCTCTTCCTCTGCCTACTTCTTTTTTTTCTATTTATTACATTCATTTTCTTGGTTTTATAACTGTTGAACTAAAGTTTTACAGTTACAGTTTGCTTTTCAATTACTGTTATTTTTCAGTATTAGTGTATTTATTGCATTTTCAGTTTTGTGCTGCATTCCATTACTGTTTCTTACTTTTTCTTGATTGTTTCTTGTGGATTTCAGTTAGTTTTTGCTGCATTTCACTACTGTTTCTTACTTGTTCATTGTTCTTTCTTGTATTTATTGAATTTTTTGGCTTATTACTTGTGCAACCTTGTTTCACAGTGTGATTCGTGATTGGGTATCCTGAACGCAAATCACTGTGTAATCTGCCTTCTTTTATTGGTTTTATTGTATTTTTAGTGTTCAGTGTTAGTTCAGATTGTTGGCTCTTTTGGCAGGTGCTTAGGCTCTGTTGTGTGCCAGATTGTTGGCTCTTTTGGCTGGTGCATAGGGCTTAGGTTTTGTTGTGTGCCAGATTGTTGGCTCTTTTGGCTGGTGCATAGGGCTTAGGCTTTGTTGTGTGCCAGATTGTTGGCTCTTTTGGCTGGTGCACAGGGCTAACATACTTTTTCAGTTCATCAAGAGTGCAAGGGAATTTGGTTTGGCTCATAGGTTTTGTTTATCTTCATTCTTTTTTTCTACCTTTGCAAGTGCTGCAGTAGTTTTACTAGAAGTAATTTTTCATTTTCTGGCTACAGGTCTTGCTGTGAAATCAACTGACTTTTTTTTTCTTTTTGTTGTGTGCGAGATTGTTTGCTCTTTTGGCAGATGCTTAGGGTCTGTTGTGTGCCAGATTGTTGGCTCTTTTGGCTGGTGCATAGGGCTTAGGCTTTATTGTGTGCCAGATTGTTGGCTCTTTTGGCAGGTGCTTAGGGTCTGTTGTGTGCCAGATTGTTGGCTCTTTTGGCTGGTGTATAGGGCTTAGGCTTTATTGTGTGCCAGATTGTTGGCTCTTTTGGCTGGTGCATAGGGCTTAGGCTTTGTTGTGTGCCAGATTGTTGACTCTTTTGGCTGGTGCACAGGGCTAACATACTTTTTCAGTTCATCAAGAGTGCAAGGGAATTTGGTTTGGCTCATAGGTTTTGTTTTTTCTTAATTCTTTTTTTCTACCTTTGCAAGTGCTGCAATAGTTTTACTAGAAGTATTTTTTCATTTTCTGGCTACAGGTCTTACTGTGAGATCAATTGACTTTTTTTTTCTTTTTGTTGTGTGCCAGATTGTTGGCTCTTTTGGCAGGTGCTTAGGCTCTGTTGTGTGCCAGATTGTTGGCTCTTTTGGCTGGTGAATAGGGCTAACATACTTTTTCAGTTCATCGAGTTGCAAGGGAATTTGGTTTGGCTCATAGGTTTTGTTTATCTTAATTCTTTTTTTCTACCTTTGCAAGTGCTGCAGTAGTTTTACTAGAAGTATTTTTTCATTTTCTGGCTACAGGTCTTACTGTGAAATCAATTGACTTTTTTTTTCTTTTTGTTGTGTGCGAGATTGTTTGCTCTTTTGGCAGGTGCTTAGGCTTTGTTGTGTGCCAGATTGTTGTCTCTTTTGGCTGGTGCACAGGGCTAACATACTTTTTCAGTTCATCAAGAGTGCAAGGGAATTTGGTTTGGCTCATAGGTTTTGTTTTTTCTTAATTCTTTTTTTCTACCTTTGCAAGTGCTGCAATAGTTTTACTAGAAGTAGTTTTTCATTTTCTGGCTACAGGTGTTACTGTGAAATCAATTGACTATTTTCTTTTTGTTGTGTGCCAGATTGTTGGCTCTTTTGGCTGGTGAATAGGGCTAACATACTTTTTCAGTTCATCAGTTTGCAAGGGAATTTTGTTTGGCTCATAGGTTTTGTTTATCTTAATTCTTTTTTTCTACCTTTGCAAGTGCTGCAGTAGTTTTACTAGAAGTAATTTTTCATTTTCTGGCTACAGGTCTTACTGTGAAATCAATTGACTTTATTTTTCTTTTTGTTGTGTGCGAGATTGTTGGCTCTTTTGGCTGGTGCATAGGCTCTGTTATGTGCCAGATTATTGGCTCTTTTGGCTGGTGCATAGGGCTTAGGTTTTGTTGTGTGCCAGATTGTTGGCTCTTTTGGCTGGTGCACAGGGCTAACATACTTTTTCAGTTCAGCAAGAGTGCAAGGGAAATTGGTTTGGCTCATAGGTTTTGTTTATCTTAATTCTTTTTTTTCTACCTTTGCAAGTGCTGCAATAGTTTTACTAGAAGTAATTTTTCACTTTCTGGCTACAGGTGTTACTGTGAAATCACTTGACTTTTTTTTTTATTTTTGTTGTGTGCCAGTTTGTTGGCTCTTTTGGCAGGTGCTTAGGCTTTGTTGTGTGCCAGATTATTGGCTCTGTTGGCTGGTGCATAGAGCTTAGGTTTTGTTGTGTGCCAGATTGTTGGCTCTTTTGTCTGGTGTATAGGGCTAACATACTTTTTCAGTTCATCAAGAGTGCAAGGGAATTTGGCTCATAGGTTTTGTTTATTTTAATTCTTTTTTTCTGCTGCAGTTGTTTTACTAGAAGTAATTTTTCATTTTCTAGCTACAGGTCTTACTGTGAAATAAATTTACTTTTTTTTTCTTTTTGTTGTGTGCCAGCTTGTTGGCTCTTTTGGCAGGTGCTTAGGCTCTGTTGTGTGCCAGATTGTTGTCTCTTTTGGAAGGTGCATAGGGCTAACATATTTTTTCATTTCATCAAGAGTGCAAGGGAATTCAAGGAGGTTGGCTCATAGGTTTTATTTATCTTAATTTTGTTCTATTACCTTTGCAAGTGTTGCAGTAGTTTTACTAGAAGTAGTTTTTATTTTTCTGGCTACAGGTCATACTGTGAAATCACTTGATTTTTTTTTCTTTGTCCCTCTGATTGTGAACTTTTTGACTAGGGTATATATAGAGTCTGTTTATTTTTTGTTGGCAGCATGGCCAAAAGGTTTTATACAGCTGAAGAGGCTGCTGCTCTCTGCATGGCATCTAGCTCAGAGGAGTTTAGCGACTCTGATTCTGAGTATGTGCCCCCTGCATCAGACAGTGAGTCCTCTACTAATGAGTCAACGGGTGGGAGTAGCAGCACTGTTACTGCCCTTGAGGAGCCCATGGAGCTTGAGCAGGATGTGGATGATATAACGATCTGTTTACCTCGGATCCCGGAGGAAGGTAGCTGATCCAGGAGAACTGATGGTAACAGGAACCTCTCTACGGCTCCGTTATTCACCGACGCCCTTTTGGGGCCCCGGGCTTTTTGCTGCGGAGGTGGTAGAGAAGCCAGGCGAGTTACCAGGAGCGAAGTAACAAGGGATCAGGCAAGGCGTAGTCAAGTGCAGGCAAAGGTCGTTTCCAGAAGACGGGTTTCAAAGAAGCGAAGTACCAAGGGGTCAGGCTAAGGTGTAGTTAGATGCAGGCAGAGGTTGAATTCAGGCAGCGAAGGTTCGGAGGTCAGGAAAACAGGCAGAGGGTCAAAACCAGAAAACTCGAACAACCAGGGCTTTGCGATGTGAGGAGGAAGAGGAAGGTATTTAAGGGAACAGGAACCAATCAGGAGCAGGCTGAGGAAGACAGACACATCAGGGACCAATAGGTATTTAAGGGAACAGGAACCAATCAGGAGCAGGCTGAGGAAGACAGACACATCAGGGACCAATAGGAAGCCAGGCGCCCAAATTAGAGGTCATTGCTCCTAAGTATGCGAGCGTCCATTCCTGCGCAGGCGTCCGATTTGACGTGCGTGGGCGCCTCGACGCCGACGCCTAAGTTGATCCGTGCCTGCGCTTATGCAGGGCGACGATGCTTATCGGCAGCCACCTTCTGGAGCGAAGAAGCCTTAGTAAGGGCGGAACGAGCATCTGTCCAGATCTTCTGAAAGTCCCGAAACAGGGAGTCAGCCGCAGGAACATCCACCTTGACAGCAGTTGGAGGAAGAGCTGAAGGAGAGAGACCATAGACACAGAAAAAGGGAGAGCAGTTTAAGGAGCAATGCTTAAGGTTATTATGTGCAAACTCAGCCCAAGGAAGTAGATCCGACCAATTGTCCTGATTTTGCGAGATGAAACATCGGAGAAACTGCTCCAAAGACTGATTCGTCCTCTCAGTCTGGCCATTACTCTGAGGATGGTAAGCCGTGGAAAAGTTCAAGTGAATGTCCAAAAGTTTACAAAAAGCCCTCCAGAATTTCGAAACAAACTGAACGCCACGATCAGAGACAATGGAGGAAGGAATGCCATGCAGACGAAAAATCTCCTTGACAAAAAGTTGAGCAAGAGTGGAGGCGGTAGGCAACTTCTTCAAGGGGACAAAATGTGCCATCTTCGAGAACCTATCCACGACAACCCCGAAGACTTGGGTAGGTCCACCACAAAGTCCATAGCAATGTCAACCCAGGGTCGGGAGGGAGTAGGTAGCGGTTGAAGAAGGCCCCAAGGAAGATATCTTGGAATCTTCTGTTGGGCACAGATAACACAGGAAGATACAAACCAAGACACATCTTGTTTCAAGGAGGGCCACCAAAAATATCTGGACACCAGGTCAAAGGTCTTACCGACACCAGGATGCCCTGCCAACTTTGAAGAATGAGCCCAGCCCAGGACTTGAGGAACAGAGGAAGCAGGCACAAAGGTTTTCCCAGGAGGACACTTACAGGAGCAACGATGCATTCAGGAGGGATAATGGGAATGGGAGGAAGAACCGAAACTTCATCAGTAGAAAATGATCTGGACAAAGCATCAGCCTTGGAGTTCTTTGAACCAGGACGATAGGAGATAATGAAGTTAAACCTGGAAAAGAAGAGGGCCCAACGTGCTTGACGAGGATTCTGTCTCTTAGTGGCAGAGATGTATTCCAGGTAAAAATTAGTGGTGAGCACAACTTTCTCTTGTTATATATATATCTATATATCTATATATATCTTGACGACATCATAGTAGTGAGAAGCACACCTGTGAGAATAAAATGACCCTCTAGTTGTAAAAATGGGCTCCTGTATGTTCTAACCTTCAAATAGGCTAACTCCTAGACATCTGCCCACATACATTGTGGGGTCATAGGGTACCCTGTATCAGTATCTATTACAGTATAGGTGGACAAGTCACCTATCAGACAAGGGCAACATGCAACAGATCCTCCCCTCCTCTGGGGGAGACATTGCAGACCAATAGCTGCCTTGTAAGTTATAATGACTGCATATCCTAGTGTTGTGTACACTAGGGGTGTGCTTAAAAAGCTGGATAAAATTTCCAGATAGCACCTTTTGTGAGCAAGCAGAGGCATGAAGTCATAGGGGTAAGTGCATTTGTCGTTTGTCTCAGCCCACATATCTGTAATTTGGATAAATCAATGTGCTCCCAGCATCTCAGTCTTTGTAAGGAGTGCCTAGACTAAAAATAAAACATCAGGAGTCACTTACATCTATCCTAAACCAGTGGGTTAACCAGAGAATTGGTGTGGATCTGGAAGCGTAAGCAAAGTAAAATCAAGTCTGAACAGTAAAAGATGGGCATTGCAGCTAGATGACAATTAATAATAATATAAGTACGAGTACAAAAAGTCGCTTGTTGTCCAGCAAATGTAGAAGTAGGATATCAAATGTCCATGCAGTCCACACAGGGCTTGCAAAATTAACCCCGCATCAGATGTTGGAACAGTTCTAAGTGAAATACCCCAGTGGTAGTGATTCATTGAGTCCCCTGAGTGTATCCAACTTGAAAATCCAGCACGATTCTCTGCCAAGGAGGGCGTTGTTCCTGTCCCCACCTCTACTTAATGGCGGTTGGTGATCAATGGCCATACACTTAAATGTTGGAAGCCCATGGTTGTGGTTGAGGGCTTTGCTTATTGCTGAGCAGTGATTGCTGATGCATTCCCTTAGCGTAGTGGTAGTCTTACCCACATAGTTCAGCCCGCAAGGGCAGGTTAAAATGTATACAACAAAGGTAGAGGTGCAGGTCAGTCTATGTTTGATTTTGAGTTTTCCCCGTGTATGGATGGGGGAAATCTGGTCCACTGAGTAAGCACCGACAAGTGGTGCAATCTGGGCATCTATAGCAGCCCAGTTTCCTGTTGCTGGATAACCAATCACTTTGTCCAGCCCGCGCCCTTTGAAGTCTGTAACCATCAGGATGTCTTTCAGATTTCTGTCCCGTCCATAACCATCATCGGCTGGGGTGCCTGGAAGAGGGACAAGGACTCCTCCATGGATATCATGGGCCAATTCACCTTAATTAATTAGTCCAGAAAAATTTTTGTTGGCTGCCAAGGAATACGTTGAGGTGAAAATCAGTGGTACAGAGTCTTTGGGGGGTATCTCCTGCCTTGTTGAGTAGGGAAGCCTGTGTATGTTGTATAGCCCTATTGAGTTGTGTCTCCAGAAGGCTCTTTTGAGTATCCTCTCTCCAGGAATCTGTTGAACATGGTCAGCAGTTGTGTGCGAATTGATTGGGCATCCGAGTTGTTCCTAATGACCCTTACAAATTGAGATTATGGGATGCTCCTTAGGGTAGCCGGGGGTGATTGCTAGAAGCATGTAGCAGAGAATTGCGTTGGTTAATGGAAAAACTTGGTGCCAAGGCCACCCTCCCATTTGTAGATGTGTAAAGCAAGGAAGTCATCTCGTGAGTGTGGTGACAGAGTGTTAGTTTGATAGGGGTATCCAGGTCATTGAGGCTATTAAGGAACTCATTCAGGGCTTGTTTGCTGTTGTTCCAGATGAAGAACAAATCATCGATATAGTGAAACTAGGTCACAATAGAGGTGCCCAGTAGTGGTGTAATGTGTGCTGTCTCGAATTGTAACATAAATAGGTTGGTATATGAGGGTACAAGGGCACTGCCCATTGCTGTCCCGGAGACATGTAGGTAAAACATATTTTCAAAGCGAAAGAAATTTCTTGTTAGTGCAAGGTCAGTAGATGAAATAAGAATTCACAGGGGACTTGGTCATCAGAACTCTTTGAGAGGGCTCTTTCGCAGGCCTCAATGCCCTGATCATGTGGGATCACCATATAAAGACTTTTGATGTCCATGGTGACGAGGAGGCAGTAAATGCGAATATCCCCTAGGTCATAAAGTTTCTTTATCACGTGTGTAGAGGCTTGGGTGCAAGATGGCATGGACATCACATGAGTTTGCAGAAAAGAATTAATGAAGGACGAGACTGGTTGGTAGAGAAAGCCTACCTCAGAGATAATTGGTCTGCCAGGAGGTGCTGATTGAGATTTGTATATCTTTGGTAATGTGTATAAGATACTCAGTGGTCATATAATAATACGTATCTGTGTTGATCCAACCCGCACTATGTGCCATATGAGGACAGATGTCAAGTTCCCATTTAAACTTAGGAGTGGGATCACTTGTCAGAAGTTTGTCGGTGGATAAGTTGGAAAGTAGAATTTATAGTCGAGCAACACAATACCACAGCCTTTGTTCGCTGGTCTGATGAAGTCCTTGTCATTTTTTAGAGTGCATATGGCCTCCCATTGAGCTTTAGAGAGATTTGGGAACCATGGGTCTTTTGGGTGATTTTAGCGGCCTCCTTGTTTAGTAACTGATGGTACTAAATGGCGTGTGGTGTGTTGGGTTGATCAAAGGAGCTTTTGGCTTTAAATAGGGGAGCAGTCTTTGTTGCAGTATCTCTGAAGTGCTCTTTCAGTTTAAGTTTCCTCTGGTACCAATTTATAAGAAAATCAAAAGTGTCAGGTTTCTGTTTTTCCGAACATATTGTCCCCTGCAGTTGGTGTTGCCTAAACCAATGAGCCAGCTATATACCCGTTTATTCTTGTAGTCATCAGATACCTTCTTAAGTTTGGTCTGTTTAAATTTGATTAAATCTTGTCTCTGCTTGTCAATTAAATTGTTAATTTTTGAGAACCAATCTGAGGTATTATCATTTCTTAATGTGTCATTAAATTGTTCCTAAAAGTGTTTAATCTCATCTTTAACAGTAGCCAATTCTTTGCCCACTTGTTCAACCACTAGTAATATCAAATCAAAGCAGCGATTGAGAATCCCGCACCATTTGCTACAAAAATCGGGATTATTACGGCCAAGGGTGGGGATGTTGCTAATTCTAAAACCCAGTGGGATCAACATTTGTCTGTGAAATGGAAAGGCCGGGCAGGTCAGTGTGCATTCAGTCCATTATGCATGCAGTGACTCTGCACTGATTATCCAAGCCTGTCGTGTGTTGTGGGATGTTGGTGTTCTCATCTACGTGGGTCCACACTTGCAGAGGGGTGTAAAGTTTGAGCACACTGGCGATATGGCCCGTTCACTGGTATGCTGTCTGTCTGAAATCCTCTGTTATACTGGATGAGAACTGTGGCACTGGTCCAATAGCACAAACCACCAGCTGGTTGAGAACATATCAAACAAAAGTACAGGTCCAAATAATGTCAACGGTTTGGGGTGCAGCCCAAGATACTGAAAATCAGTATCCAAATCTAGAGAGCAGCGTGTATGTGCCGCACACCCTAAAAATTATCGAGACCTGGGTGCTCATGCATTAGAGGTAGATACAATGTAAAAAGTGATGGCATTCACAGGATTTGAGCGATACACAGTTAACTAACCCTGAAAACAATTCAAAACCAGTTTCTTTTGTATCCAGCACCCCACCTGTTAATTTTGGAATTGGAAAAGAAAGGCTACTAAAAGTGGCAACATAATCATATGATGCAGGAAACTGAATGCTACACCCAGGAAGACATTCAACATATACTGTTCTCTGAATCTTATGAACAGACAATCGGGAAATTGGGCACAAAATAAATATACCATGAATTATTACGACTAAAGATATATACATGGTGTGTCCTTATCTGATTATTATCTTGAGAAGAAAATCCCTAGAGGGTTCAGAATTGCCAATATACCCACCTTGGGAAGAACAATGCACTTTACTAATACTGATCAATTCTTTTAAAGTTTCAGATTTATGCACTTTATTATTATGTTTTTGCATATGTGTAAATTAAAGATAATTAATTTGTATTGATGTATGTGGTTCTAATTTTTTGAATCAGGTGCCTTTGAGAATAATTATAATGCTATATAACTAATTATAGACAAAATACCATGTGCAGATCTGGAGATACTTTTCAATATTTATTAAAGTTCCAATTTCTTATCTCCTGCACCACCTTAATATTTGAGGTTGAGTAAGTCTGGTTAATATATTAATATATGTACCATACAATATATTTCTATCAATTTCTTTTCTGTTTTTTTCTGGTATTCCGCACCACTAATAAATTAAATTCTCACAGCTCCCTGGTCCAAAAAAATATATACAACCGTTTTGGATCATAATGGCGTTTTTATTTAGCGATTCTGAATGGGAATCAGACATAATGAAGTGTTTGACAATAATTCTGAGAGTGAAATTCCTTCAGATATGGAAACACATTCATTGGTTGCAGAGTTTAAGGTATATAAAAAAACGCTGATACAACAAATGCGTTTAAGATGGGAAATTTCAAGTCTTCAAGAATTATATAAAAGCTAAAATGGTCCCAAGAGGGCTGCGCTTGAAGAAAAGTCCAAGCTTTAATTTGAAAAAAAGTGGTGGGCAAGAATTTTTAGATAAATGGAATCTTATTCTCTCAGACTGTTCCCTTAACCTTATGATCGATGAAAATACTAAAAACATAACTAAAATTAACAAGCAGGTTCAAGAGGAAAAAAGAAAGTTAGAAGAAAAAAAGGAGGATAAGCAATTTAGTGATTTAAATGATAGAATAAAAAGTGAATTAACAAAAATACAGCAAGAAATAAAAACTAGGAAAAAGAAAACATTTCTAAGGGATACGAAAGATTATAAAAAAGGCCAAGTATATGTTACACATGAAAATCTGCTTAATACCAGTGACAATGAGCAAGAATATGGTGAAGGAAGACAGGGAAGGAAAATACAGTAAAAAAAGGGGAAAGAGACCAACAAGACGAGCGAAAAGAAAGAGAGGGCCATATACAACTGAGAGATCGGTCAAAATGGAAATACAGAAAAAGAAATTTTGGCGCTCCCATAACATTCAATTAATTCAGATAACCTAACAAAACAAGAACGTCAAGCATTGTTAGAACTTAGTAAGAAAAAAGATTTAATTATAAAAATAGCAGATAAAGGTGGAAATGTTGTACTCATGGATGAAAAGAAATATAAACAAGAAGTAAATAGACAGCTTAGTGATAGGCAACAGTATGAATTACTTCAGTCAGACCCAAAAATGGGGGTAAAAAGATGACTTGATTGTATTTTATTGGAAGCAAAAGATATGGGAATTATATCAAAAAAGGAATAGTTTTCTCCAGGTTCAGGATCCAGTAACTCCAACATTTTATGTGATCCCTAAAATTCACAAAAGCCTAGAGAACCCTCCAGGACGTCCAGTGGTCTCAGGTATAGGAAGTGTAATATAACCGTTAAGTAAATTCGTTGATGAAAGTCTTAGAATTTTCATACCCAGTCTATACTCCTATGTTTTAGATACAACTGATGTAGTTAAAATTTTTTTATCAAATACCAATATCTGAATATACTTTGCTAGTCACTCTAGACGTAGCGAGTCTTTATTCATCAATTCCCCATAATATTGGTTTAAAAGCATTTGAAGATGATCTTAATAGTAGGGGAGTAAAATATCAACAACACACTAATTTTGTCTTAAAGAGTCTTGATTTTACTCTGAATAATAACATTTTAGTTTTTAACAATAGGTTTTACTGACAATTTCGAGGGACTGCAATAGGAGCGACGTGTGCCCCGACCTATGCATGCCTACATCTAGGGCGATGGGAGGATACAGACGTTCAGATGATAATGGAAGCATGGGTCAGGGCACACGTGCTTCTAAGGTATGTGGATGACATACTGCTACTCTGGGATGGTGAAGTATCCCTATTAACGAAATTCGTTGAGGAGTTAAATATTAATGATAAGAACATAAAACTAACGTTAAATTATCATAATCAGGAGATATCTTTTTTTGGACTTGCTTATATTTAAAAGAGATGGCTTTCTTTGCACAAAAACATACCTTAAATCAATGGCTACAAACACATTATTACGTGCAGAAAGCCACCATCCAGAGTCTTTGATAACAGGCATTCCAATTGGACAATTTCTTCATATACGAAGGAATTGCACATATGATGATGATTTTGAAAATCAAGCGACGGATTTGGCACAAAGACTAAAGAGTCAGGGTTATGATAGTAACTCAATTGACAAAGGATATCAAAAAGCAAAAGAAAAGACTCGTTCCAAATGAATATATAAATCTAAGAATAAAGATGGAAAACAAGTGATGAGGTTCATCACAGTATATAATAACCAATGGAGAGACATCCAAAAAATACTAAAAAATAATTGGGATTTACTTGTAGCTGATCCAGATATACAAGAGGTAGTAGGCCCTTTTCCAAGAATGACAGCAAGGAGAGCCCCTTCACTTAGGGATAAGTTAACTAATAGTCATTTTGTTAATTCCACCCAAGAAAATGTCGCCACCTGGCTGCCTAGACGTGAAAAAGGCATGTTTAAATGCGGTCATTGCAAATGCTGCAAATTCATATATAAATGTTCAGGTTTTTCACATTTTTAACAAAACAAAAATTATACTATCTATAGTTTTTTATAAATTGCCAAACCACCGCAGTAATCTACGTAATTGAATGCGACTGTCCGTTAAGAGATATAGGTAAACCAAAAGATCACTAGGAACAAGATTACTTGAACATTTGGGTGATATCAGACGTAAGTCACAAAAAAGTGCTGTCGCTAAGCATTTTAATTTAATCCATAATGGGGATCTAAAAAGCCTGAAAATGTTCGGAATAGAACATGTGACACTGGGCATTCGTGGTGGCGACATCGATAAGGTGTTATTAAGAAAAGAGCTCAGATGGATTTATGAGCTCGATACGAAACGGCCCCATGGTCTAAATGAAGACATAAAATTTGGAGTATTTTTGTAGATATTGAAAACCGCAAGTAGTCCCATTTTGAAGAGAATTGGGATAGACGCATGATCCAAGCTAGTTCTGTATAAAACAATAAATAACTAATTGTAATTGTATATGAATAAGTTGCATTTTTTGTTATTAGCCACATTTACAGCTTTTTGATCAGTATGAAAAATGTTGAATAATATGGAAATCAGTTGCTATGGCAGCATGACGTATTTCACCATACAGAGCTTTAAGAGGATCTTTGATGCTGACATCATCACACCCTGACTAAGCCAAGGATGGTGAAATGCGCGTTGGCATGCAGCTACTGAAAGAGCACGCTATTCCTTCCCGCTTATTGTTCCCCAAAACCGGCGTATAAGAGAAACTACCTGCAGCCGACGCAGTAATAGAAATTGGTAATTTGAATAATCCAACAGTGGCAGAAGGAAGGATTAAATCTAGTTAACGTTCTCTCAGTAATTTTCTTAACAGATCACTTGGAAAATGTATGAACTTTTTTGGGACACTTACAAACCAATCAATCAAGGAATTAACATGTTCATAACAACTGATCTACAACTAATGAAACAAATATGAACTAATCATGAACTTTAACAATACTGAGCAACAGTCATAATAATCAAATTCAACATGAACTAATGCACTTTACTAATACTGATCAATTCTTTTAAAGTTTCAGATTTATGCACTTTATTATTATATGTTTTTGCATATGTGTAAATTAAAGATTATTAATTTGTATTGATGTATGTGGTTCTAACATCGCTTCAGCATCCAGCTTCGCTTCAGCATCCACACCAGGTCAGCGTTTTTTAGGGGCAAGAAATCCGGAGACATGAGACCCAGGTAGGGTTGCCACCTTTGTAAAAAAAAAATTACAGGCCAGCATGGGCAGGAACTAAAGGGGCCGGCCGTGACACAAAAAGGGGCGGGCCACATTGTGCGAGGGCAAGATGAGGAAGTAAAAGATAAGTTTCCACCCAAGGGCAAGGCCTTTTCTTAAGGGTATTACAAATAAACCAGCAGCTACACCTGCATTCCACACAAGGCAGGTATAGAGGCAGTAGGAAATCCTTATTACGATGGGCCCCGATATAATTTATGTTGTCCCTATTGAGATTCATTCTGTACATGAATTACTTCAGATTTGAACATGATAAATATATCCAATGTACAGGTACAGCCGTGGGGTTGAAGGTCACGCCCTCCTACACCAATGCATGCATGTATGACTATGAAATGAATCGCATACTAAGCCATTCCACATTTATTTTTTGTCTTTTTGTTATTTTTGATGGGGCAGCTGACCAATTGCAAGCATTTTGTGAGGAGTTAAATTCAGAAAATGGCCCAATTTGATTTACAATGAAGTTTGGTGTTTCTAAAATCGAATTTTTGGATGTACTGGTCACCAAAGACTAATTGAAATTAAATACATCTATTTATATCAAAGACACAGATAGAATACCATACTACATTATCACAGCCATCACCCCAGACACCTCCTAGATTCAATGCCCAAATCCCAAATGCTAAGGGTGGTCAGAATACATAGCGACCCCCAAAAAAGAGAATGTGATCTGATTGAGATGAGTAAAAAATTCCTAGAAAGGGGATACCCTAAGAAATTAATAGAGGAGTCTATTAATTTCTAAGTGGTGAAAGGGGTGACAAAAAGAAAGTAGATCAGATTTATTACACAAGTAGGTATGAACCATATAGTGATCAGGTATGACAGAGTGTATTGAAACAATGGCCATTGCTCACTACGCATGAAAATTAATCGTTGAAAGGGTTAATAAAGCTGAGGTTCCGTTATAATAGGGACAGAAATCTTAAGGAATTAATAGACCCTGTAGAAAAATATAAAAGGACAGTTTCCACACACTTTCTTTCAGAGAGAGCTGGAGTCTACAAATGCACAGGCTGTGTGATGTGTAACTGCTTAATACTTGGTACTGAAATTGTCCATCCACACACGGGCAAAAAATATCCAATAAAACAACAAATGACTTGTACTACCACAATGGTGGTTTACATTATACAATGCCCATGCAGTTTTCTATATTGTGGTAATACTATTAGGCAGCTAAAGGAACGTATTGACATGCACAGATCCAGGATACGGGCAGCCATAGACCCAGAGAGAGCCTCAAAAAACAGGACATAGCCCAGTAAGCTGTAGCAAAGCATTGGGCTGAATAGAGACATGACCCAGCAACATTTCGGTGCATGCCAATTGAACATGTACCTAAACGAGTAAGAGGTGGTGATTATAATAAAATGTTATCACAAAGGGGGGCATACTGGATATATGAGCTGGGTTGCGTGGCCCCTAGAGGGTTAAATGAACAACTGGTTTTGAAATGTTTTCTGGGTTAGTTAACTGTGTAGTAATGCAGTATCAAGATAATTCCTACAAACGGATATGAAGGAAATAAGAGACAGAATGGCCCCTTGTAAGAATATTGCATTTTTTTTTCGCATGTTTTTTTTTAATTTTGAAATATTTTATTTGGTTTTCAAAATAAACCATAAAAATCAATATGATAACAAATAGTATGCAGAATAAGAAGATTAATACAATGACATATTATACAGAATGTATAATTTACAATAAAGTAATATGTAAAATAAAATAGAAACTAACAAGAACTAACTATCACTAACTAAGCCAGTGGACGCATAGACATTCTGAAAAGAAAAAGAAGAAAGAAAATGCCCATTGTCTTGGAAATGTCAGATAACCCCCCCCCTATGAACATTTTACAATTGAAGATATTTGACTTCTGGTATTGGAGTCACAGAGCTCAAAGTAAGGAGACCATATAAGTCTAAATGAATTATTTCCTTTAGTTTATACTAATAAAGATTCCTGCCAACTAAGCTGGTTCATATAAGCCATTGTGTCTGTCAATGAGGGAGACTCATTTTGTAGCCAACAGTTAAATAAAGCCTTTCTGGAGGCAGCCAAAAATAAAATTGTCAATATTTTATTTTCTTGGGACTTAAATTCTATATTAAAATTTGAAGAGAGCCTACACAAATGTACTTTTAACATGGCACTTTGATATTAACTTTGAAAATTAATATTTGAGGAGGGTTGAGATATTATGTTTTATTTTTTAGGTACCCTGCACGAATGACAAATATGAACTCACATTTTTGAATTAAAACGTATTTTATTGAACACTCAACACAGTAATATGGAGATAGAATCACACTTGAATACATGCACTGAGAGATGAAGAAGTAAGGTAATTTTAAACAGGCATTGTGATGTGATTGGTGAATCAATATATGCAAATGATGGTGTCACAGCATCGCCTTTTTTGAATGTTAAAACCTGAATGTATCACTTGCACAGAATCCTTGATAAAGATCCCAATGTGGATCGAAACGTTGGAACGCACAGTGGAATAAATATACACTAAAAAGAGAAACTGGTGTGCGGATCTCCTTCACAAGCATATACAGTTAGGGGCATAAATATTTGGACAGACCACTTTTTTTTCTAATTTTGATTCTGTACATTACCACAATGAATTTTAAATGATGCAGTTGAACTGCAGACTTTCAGCTTTAATTCAGTGGGTTGAACAAAAAGATTGCATAAAAATGGGAGGAACTGAAGCACTTCATTACAGGCGCTCAAAAGTAATTGGACCAGGGGTTCAAAAGTAATTGGACAATGGACTCAAAGGCTATTTCATGGGCAGGTGTGGGCAATTTCTCTAGCAATGAAGCAGATAAAAGCCCTGGAGTTGATTTGAGGGGGAGTGCTTGTATGTGGAACAGAGCACTCCATGCAGGTGAAACAAGCCATCCTTAAGCTGCAAAAACATAAAAAAAAAACCATCCAAGACATTGCTACAACATTAGGATTGGCAAAATCTACAGTTTGGTGCATCCTGAGAAAGAAAGAAAGCACTGGTGAATAGTGATGGGAGAATTTGCAAAAAATTCACGAAACTGCACCGGTGTCTCGTTTTTGCGCATGGTGAATAAATTCGCCCATCACTACTGGTGAACTCAGCAACGCAAAAAGACCTGTATGTCCATGGAAGACAACAGTGGTGGGTGATTGCAGAATCATTCCATGGTGAAGAGAACACAACAGCCAAACAAGTGAACAACACTCTCTGTGAGGTAGGTGTATCGATATTTAAGTCTACCATAAAGAGAAAACTGCATGAAAGTAAATACAGAGGGTGCACTGCAAGGTGCAAGCCACTCATAAGCATCAAGGATCAAAAGGCTAGATTGAACTCTGCTAAAAAACCTCTAAAAAAGCCAGCACAGTTCTGGAAAAAAGTTCTTTGGACAGATGAAACCAAGATCAACCTCTACCAGAGTGATGGCAAGAAAAAATTATGTAGAAGGTGTGGAACAGCTCATGATCCAAAGCATACCACATCATCTGTAAAACAGCAGAGGCAGTGTGATGGCTTGGGCATGCATGGCTGCCAGTGGCACTGGGACACTAGTATTTATCCATGATGTGACAAAGGACAGAAGCAGCCGAATGAATTCTGAGGTGATCAGAGACAATGTCTGCTCAAATCCAGCTAAATGTAGTCAAATTGATTGGGAGGCAATTCATAATACAGATGGACAATGACTCAAAACATACAGCCAAAGCAACCCAGGAGTTAAAGCAAAGAAGTAGAATTTTCTTGAATGGCCAAGTTAGTCACCTGATCTGAACCCAATTGAGCATGCATTTCACGTGTTGAAGACTAAACTTCGGACAGAAAGGCCCACAAACAAACAGCAACTGAAAGCCTCTGCAGTAAAGGCCTGGCAGAGCATTAAAAAGGAGGGGGGGAAAAAGACTTCAGGTTGTCATTGCCAGCAAAGGGTTTTCAGTTTTTTTAATTTGTCCAATTACTTTTGAGCCCCTGAAATGAAGTGATTTTGTTAAAAAAAAAAAAAGCTTTAGTTCCTCACATTTTTATGCAATCTTTTTGTTGAACCCACTGAATTAAAGTTGAAAGTCTGCAATTCAACTGCATCATTTAAAATTCATTGTGGTAATGTACAGAACCAAAATCTGTCCAAATATTTATGGACCTAAATATGTGTGTGTGTGTGTAAACATTAAGTCCAGTGCCTGCACTCTTACCGGATTATAGATAACTTCGGGTGCAAGGGTCAAAGGTTCTTCATATAATGTAATGAAAGGACCCACACTCCATATTTGCGTGAATAAATTGTTTTATTTAGTGCATACAGTATCTGATGTTTCGGCCCTCTTTAGGGCCTTTCTCAAGGATATAATGCAAGTGTACAAGTGCATATTTAAATACCCTTAGAAATGGTGCAAGCATGATGTCATAGGCAGTGAAAAAAAACTTTAAAACAAGTATTCTTACTGTTTGTATAAACGTAAATGCAGAATATATTCCTCACCATTTAGCGGCAGATTTATTAAAGGTCGAGGTGAATTTTCAAATGAAAAAATTCGAATTTTGAGCTATTTTTGTGTACTTCGACTAGAAAATAGTCCAAATTCGATTCAAAATTAAAATATTTGAATATCGAAATTTATCATGTACAGTCTCTTTAAAAATTCAACTTCGACTATTCGCCATCTAAAACCTGCCGAATTGCTGTTGTAGCCTATGGGGGGCCTCCTAGAACCTATTTGGAGTCAATTGGTGGACTTTGGAAAATCAAAGGTTTTTTTGGGAAAAATTTAATTCGATCGAATGTGCTATTACTTCGATTCGACCGATTTGAATTCGGCCAAATATTGACCTATTCGATTGAAAATGGACCTATTCAACCAAAAAAAACCTTCGACTTAATTTCGGTTGGTCGTTTTTGAATTCGAATTTTGACGTTTTTTCAATTCCAAATTCGACCCTTGATTAATATGCCCCTTATGACAGATATACATTTTGTTAAATAAGCAACAACATAACATTTCCATGTTGCTATTTGTAACTATTGTGTTTCAAAACATCAAAGACTATTTAATGTCTCGCAGGGCCGGAACTAGGGGTAGGTAGAGTAGGCACGTGCCTAGGGCGCAAAGCTGAGGGGGCGCCAGGCACGTACCTGCTCTTTCGCCTACCCCATGTCAGGTCCTGTGTCTCCCTGGCTGCCACTGGAAATTTGCATATAAATGCGCTCGCGCGTATGTGCGGTGGCGCTTAGTTTCGCACATGCGTGATGCCGTGTATTTTTGCGCTTGCGCGTAGTTTTGCGCATGCGTGATTGAGCAGACACTAAGCCGGCGCCGTGGCCGGCCAGGTTGCCTAGGGCGCCTGGCCGGGTTGGCCCAGCTCTGTTGTCTCAGCAGCTTTATTCTAGGTGACCACTTTATGCACCCCCGAACTGGCAAAAAATACGATATTAAGCAAAGGATGACCTGTACTACGGTATGTGTTGTGTATATTATTAAATGCCCTTGAGGGCTGATTTATTGTGGGAAGACAGTCAGAATGCTTAAGGAGCGTATTGGTATGCACAGGGAAAGCATTAGAGTAGCCTTGGACCCGGAAAGGGACAGCAAGGCTAAAAACAAAAAACAGGATATCACTCAGCAGCTGGTAGCAAAACATTGGGCGGAAGCAAAACATAGCCCAGCTGCATTCAGATGCATGCCCATAGAGCAACCAGAGGGGGAGACATAGATAAGGCCCTCCTTAGGATGGAGGCAAACTGGATCCACGAGCTGGACTGTGTGGCCCCCAAAGGATTAAATGGGCAGTTGGTGTAGACCTGCTTTTTAACCTGAGAGAAATACACTGACTGAAGTGGCGAGACAGATTAAATAGTCTTTGATCTTTTGAAACACAATAGTTACAAATAACAACATGGAAATGTTATGTTGTTGCTTATTTAACAAAGTGTATATCCATCATTTTTAGAAACTAAGTATTTTTTTAGAAACTAAGTATCTGATCTGTATAAACTTGCAGGTTCTGTAAGAATGGATTTCATCTGAATGGACACTTTTGTTTCACCAATAGCTGGATATGCTATTAACTTGTGCAACAGTGACACTTAGGGGCAGATGTATTAAGGGTCGAATATCGAGGGTTAATTAACCCTCGATATTCGACTGGGGAATTAAAATCCTTAGACTTCGAATATCGAAGTCGAAGGATTTTGCGCAAATAGTTTGATCGAACCGAACGATTCGAAGGATTTTAATCCATCGATCGAAGGATTATCCTTCGACCAAAAAAAAGATAACCAAGCCTATGGGGACTTTCCCCATAGGCTAACATTGACTTCGGTAGCTTTTAGGTGGCGAACTAGGGGGTCAAAGTTTTTTCTTAAAGAGAAAGGACTTAGACTATCGAATGGTCGAACGATTTTTAGTTTGAATAGTTCGATTCGAAGTCGAAGTCTTAGTCGAAGGTCGAAGTAGCCAAAAAAACACTTCGAAATTCAAAGTATTTTTCTTCTATTCCTCCACTCGAACTTAATGAATGGGCCCCTAAGTGGTGAGGAATATTCTGCATTTACGTTTATACAAACAGTAACAATACTTGTTTTAAAGTTTTCACTGCCTATGACGTCATGTTTGGTGCCATTCCTAAGGGTATTTAAATATGCACTTGTACATAAATGCTATTGCATATGTACCCAAAACAGGGGTTATTTTGTTACAAAGTTATGATCATAAAATTGATAAGCCACCATACCACGTCAAGGTAAACCCGGAATGGCGGTCCCTAACTTGTTTTATTTTTATGTGCATTCTAGCATTACCTGTAATCAATGTCCGTTGAATGCTGGTTTTTCACTGAGGGCTAAATCCTCCCCAGCCAGCAATCAGGCTATTAAAGGAGAGATATTCCCAAAACAAACGCCCAACTTTAAAAGCATAGGATCACCACTAGTTTAAAGGGGTAATGGGGTGCTACAACCACTGAAGCTATGCCACAGCTTCCGGCTAAATATACAATATCAAAACAGGAGGGTTGTGGGAGCACTCTAAAGGCTTTAAAGTATATATATAAGTATAATAAATGCTATTGCATATGTACCCAAAACAGGGGTTATTTTGTTACAAAGTTATGATCATAAAATTGATAAGCCACCATACCACCATGTGAGTAGTGATGGACGAATTTATTCGCCAGGTGTGAATTTGCGCGATTTGGCCGCGAAAATTTGCTGACTAAAGTTGTCGGCAGCTTCCAAAAAAAATGGACGCCAGCGTTAAAAATGGGCATCGGGATCAGAAAACTGGCGCGGGATCAAAAAACAGGCGTCGGCATAACAAAAACGGACGATGGCGTCAAAAATGGATGCTGGCGTAAAAAACTAGACGTGAATTTTTTGCCGTTTCGCAGGAAATTTGCAAATCTTTCAGTGAAGCGAAACGGCGCAAATTCGCCCAACGCTATATGTGAGGTGCTGGATGAATGATCCACTAAAGACTGGGCATGATGGGAGTCACTGAACGATCTCTCGGGCCCAGGGTTGCATCGCATATGGCTAAGCGCCTCTGACTGGCCTGTGACTGAGCAGGCTCTACATTCTATACTGGGCCTTATGAACAGTGTCTACAGCGGCCAAGAGGCCTTGAGAGGTGCTACAGATACCTGAGAATATGACGCTGTGTTCCCTTGGTTTGGCCCTGTATAAGTGCCCCAGCAAAAAGTGAGGAAAGAGTGCGGAAGCTGGCCGTGGCGGCACAAGATGACAGACCCCGATATTTGCGGGAGGTTCCCAGACGGCCTTCGGTGAGTCGAACACCACTGATCAGTTTGCAACTGACTGCTTTGGTGCAATTAAAACACTATTAAAGGCTGTGAGCGAGATAAGTACCCACCTATGTACTTATGTTATGTGATGAACACTGGGACTGTTAATGACATTGATGGGTTTCGTTGAATGAATTTTGGATCAGACAATAGGATGCAACACCTACACGGAGGGTGTATATGTGGTGTTTTACTTTATTTATTTATTATTTTTTATTCTTTTTTATTTTTTGCTCATTTATACACTATTGTATTTTTTGTATTATTAATTTAACACATTAATCGCTGGTTATTGATTATACATATGGTGACTTTGTAATTTCACCGATAATGAGTACTATTTTAGTACGGTTCTGAATACACGAGAGGGCCCATAATAGGGGTTTTGTATTTTATCTTTACTCCTAATTCTAAGGGGTTACACTTTTTTGGGGGTTATTTGTCAGTGGTGGAAAAGAGAGGTTGTGGGGTAGGAGAATCCATAGCAACAGCGGTCTCTCGTCTCCTGCTAAGTCAGTGATTATAACATACAACACAGCATAACAGTGGGATCTTTGGTAGGTCGTATACTTATATATCACCTGGGGTTAGTATGCATTCATAGATAGGCTGTTTGCGGCTGGCCTATAGCCTAATGGGATTAATTATAGAACCAAGAGTTAATATACTAATATAAGTAACGTTTTATAGTCCAACTAAAGTAGAGGAGCCTGTTGTGTTTGTCTCAACAATTCTCACAGGAATAGTTTCCCTGAGTGAAAGTTTAATGTGAATAGAAAAAATTTAGATTGAACTGGTAACATTTATGAACAGGTTTGAAGCACAAGGATAGTTTTAACAACATTATTGCTTTTTGTTATTTTTTTTAATCTTGTCTGTGTAATAAATCTGATGTGTATGTACTAATATTTTGTATACAAATTGACCGGATGTAATCATAGCCGAATATTTAATTGATGTTTAACTATAACTCTAAGCATTTGATATTGTTATAGCTGGTGGTTTTGCCACCAGCGAGTGTTTAAAAGACATGGTTTAAATTGTATTTGGCACTTTGAGAAAGGCTGAGGAGTCAGCTGAAATGTCAGTCTGTTGCTAAATAAATGAAGTTTATTTTTTAAGACCTGTGAAGTGCTGATCTTCTTTGCAAGTGTTTTGAGAGGTTTTTGATTGTGCACCCAGACAAATTTATACGCTTTATCGTGAGTGCCAGCTCCCCTTGGATTTAGATATATATCTTGATAATGGTCCCAGACCCGGCCCAAAACGTCGATCCTAATGACTTTATACCGTTGATAAATAAATTAATAATGTTTTAAAATCCGGTGTGCGCTGTTTACTACTCTGTATCCGTGAATATCTGAAATTACAGCAGCACCGGGTTCTGTTATCCTTTGAGGTGTGCGGGAAACTTTCTTGGTTATATATATATATATATATATATATATATATATATATATATATATATATATATATATATATATATATATATATATATATATATAATACACAAAAGCCATGAATATCTTGTAAATTATATCCTTATAAATGGTGAGTTCTGATGTCATCAGTTATAAACGGTGAGTTCTGATGTCATTTATGTCACATGACTCCCTAAAACTTGTGTATTATAATAAATAAAGTACCCCCAGTTGCAAAATATGAGGATATTAGAAGTTACCTCAGAGTTCCATGACCTGTATAAAAACACTCGGCCTTCGGCCTCGTGTTTTTATATGGTCATGAAACTCCTCGGTAACTTATAATATCCTTATATTTTACAAGAGGGGGTACTTTTATATATCTTTATATATAAGTAATAGAGGATCCGCACTCTCATTTTCATTTCAAAGTGATAGCTTTTATTTTTCACATCACAAATTATCTCTATATATATATATATATATATATATATATATCTATATATAATATATATATATATATATATATATATATATGTGTGTGTGTGTGTGTGTATATGTGTGTGTGTGTATAAATACGGCTCCTGCGGTCGAGCTGAAACGTTGATTAATAAAAGTTTTTCTATTTTTGTATAAAGACCTGTTGGTGCGGTTTTTCTCTTTGCTTATTACTATATATATATATATATATATATATATATATATATATATATATATATATATATAAAATTCACAGTCTGTAGCACTCCCAAGTGTTAGTAAATGCCTAGGTGCTGGTTAAAACATAAACAGCAAAATGATCAAAAAAACCGCACAACCAGGACTTTCATAAGTGTTGAAAAAACAAAAATGTACTTTATTTTCAACGTTTCGGCTCCTAACTTAAGCCGTCTTCCTGAAGACGGCTTAAGTTAGGAGCCGAAACGTCGAAAATAAAGTACATTTTTGTTTTTTCAACACTTATGAAAGTCCTGGTTGTGCGTTTTTTTTGATAATTTTGCTATATATATATATATATATATATATATATATATATATATATATATATATATATATATATATATATATATATATAGTGAACTTTTTGGTAATTGGAACACAGTGTGAAGGGAGATATATTTCCCCTAGGTTCATGTCTTACTCCCATATGTACAGCAGTTCTGAGTGGGTTAATTCCCCTAGAAAGTCTCACCTGGGGAATAATTAGCAGGCTACATCAGCTAGCTGCTAGAGAGGGTTGGGGCTTAGAGAAAAAGCTTGAGACACACACTGAGGAGAGCTGAGTGTAGCCATTTGAAGCAGCTGTTTATGTTTCCCTAAAGGGAAAGGACTTTTGCAAAGGTACTGTGACTCTGGGGAGTTGTACTGTTTGTGTACTGTTTGTGTCGGAAATCCCAGTAGGGGACCGGTAGTAGAGAGGGAAACTACTCTGTGTATTAGTTAGAGCCCAAGTGGGGCAAGGATTTTGTTTTGTTTTATGCTGCTTTGCTCACAGAATCTTTATATGTGAACAATAAATGGACTTTACCCTGTTCAAGACCTGTCTGTTCGTATGATCCTGCTCCCAATATATATATATATATATATATATATATATATATATATATATATATATATATATATATATATATATATATATATATATATATATCCTATTGTAGTTCAGCAACAGCACTCACACTCAGTCTCTGTGTGTGGTGCAAGTCCAAAGTGAGGTTTCTGGTTATTCCTCAATATTTAGAATTCAAAGAACGGACAGCACTCACAATTTGATGCAAAAGAGTTATATTGTGAAAAAAGTATACATCACCATACAGGCGCACATTCAGTAGCAACGTTTCGAGCCAAATATGGCTCTTTTTCAAGCCATGTGGGCAATGGTGTCTAAAATCGACACAGTCCATACAAGCCTATATAGTCCAGCAGAGGAAGTGACTCATCACTTCTTTCAAAATGCCTAATACAGGGCTTCTGCCGCTAACACTGTATGGAATAAACAACCAATTACTTATAACATTGTACCAATGCATCAGTGTATCCACGGTATTTATACATAGCAACATAATAAAAAATTTTCATAGTTACAAAAATAGATACAGATTATAATCCTTAAATCCATGTGGATACAAGGAATTCAATTTTTTTATCCACCAGACTTCCCTCTGTTTCAATTTTAACTCTCGATCCCCCCTCTGTTTAATGGGGGTATCACTTCTAGTATCGTGAACTTCAATTGTTAAGCAGTGTGAACCATGTATTTAAAATGTTTACAGAGTGGTAATGCCGCATTCCCTACATTAATGGTAGATCTATGTTGGGAAATACGTGACTTAACTTTTTGTATTGTTTCCCCAACATAGATCTTACCACATGGACATACTATAGCATATATGGCATACTGTGAAATACAAGTGTAATATCCCCTCATGTAGTATCTTTCTTTAGTTCCTGGATGTTCAAAGAACTTACCCTTTATTACATAGTGACATTGTTTGCAGTTTAAGCATGGATACATCCCACAATTTCTAGTGCCTACATATGTCTCCCTTAATCCGGTTTCATTCTGCACATAACTTTTAGTTACCTGTGAACCAATGGTTTTACCCCTCCTATAAGAAATTAAAGGGGGCAATGCAAATTCATCTACCATGGGATAAGCTCTACGTAAGAGATACCAATGTTTCCTCAATATTTCATTGGTTACCTTACTGGATTCATCATATTGAGTAACAAATGTGACCCTGAGGCTCTTATTTTTCTTCCTTTCTCTATTTTGTGCAACACTTTTTTCAGCCCGATCTAAGACCCTGGACAGGAAACCTCTTTTCTTACATTTAGATCTCATTTGTTGTATTTGACTCTTTCTAATTTCTGGGTTACTCACTAACCTCTGTACCCTCGTGAGCTGACTAACCGGTATTGCTTCCTTCGTATGTATAGGATGGTTACTCCTGAAATGTTCAATTTGATTACGGTCAGTTGGCTTAGAGAATAGTTTAGTCTGTATTCCCTCCTCTCTATAAACCATTACATCCAAATACGCGATTTCCCTTACATTTTGTACTATTGAAAATTTGATAGAAGGATGAAACCCATTGAGTCGTACATGAAACCGTTATAGGGAATCACTGTCACCCCGCCACACCACAAAGACATCATCGATGTACCTCTACCATGCACCGCAGTGTTTCTGGTACAGGTCATCTCGATATATGTGTAGTTCTTCAAGCCAAGCCATAAAGGTGTTGGCATATGACGGGGCGACATTCAATCCCATCGCGGTTCCTCGTAACTGTAAATAGAAAATGTCCTGAAAGACAAAATAATTCATCCTCAATATGATTTCTAACAATTCCAGGAAAAAATTAATCTGTATATCTCCATACTGTTCACTTCGACGTAGTAGCCACTCACATGCTTTAATACCCTCACTGTGGGGTATGGAGGTATAAAGACTGGGCACATCAAATGTGACCAGAATCACATCATCCCCATCTTGTATATTTAGACTATCCAGTCTTTCCAAAAAGTGTCCACTGTCCCTTAAATAGAACTTGGTATAGCTAACCAAAGGTCCTAGGACCCTGTGCAACATTGTCACTATCGGGCAAAATATAGAATCAATGCCCGACACAATTGGACACAATTGGACCCGGTGGTTGGACAGGGTCCTTATGGATCATGGGAAGCATATAAAGAAGTCGGTGTACGTGGATGAGTTACTGTTAGATACGTCTGTAATTCCTCCGAAATCACTTTGTTATTTACCATATTCACTAAAACCTGTTCAATTTTCCTAGCAATGTCAGGGAGAGGATATCCAATATCTTATATACTTCTCCATCTGCCAACTGTCCTTTTATCTCGTTAACATAATATGTTGTATCTATGACCACGATCACACCCCCTTTATCGGAAGGCTTTGATCGTGATCCTGGCATCATTCATTAAATTATGTATGGCTTCCCTCTCTTGTTTAGTGATAGTCGACATCACGCTAGGAGAATCAATCCCCTGCTGATGTAACAAATCAAGATCTTGCTGTGTGTTTTTAATATATGTCTCTACAGTTGAGTAGCTAGTTGGTGGTACAAATCTACTTTTGCTGCATAGACCAAATTGTTTAGGAGTAAATTCAAAAGTCTCACCAGTCACCGTGTCTGTAAGTCCATAGTAGAAAAGTGCACCTTCAAGCGTAATGTGTGAAAAAAACTATATAAATCCACATCCAACTGAAATCGATTGACCGGTGCTGTAACTCAAAAGTTGAGACCCTTTTCCAAGACCGACACCTGTGTATCCGTTAATGGGATGGAAGAAATATTACTTGTTCCCTCTCCTCCCTTGTCTGTTCCTCAGAGGTATTATTCTCTTTTTGTTGCTTATATCCTGCCATCCCTGCGTCTCCTGGTTCTTCTAAAAAAGACCTTGAATCCGTTCGGTTAGTTTCATTCCTCTCCTCCATTCGTGTGGATCCCTCCATATTTCGCGGGACACTCAAGCTGCGTGTATGCGCTCTCCTTTTAATATCGGGGCTATTCCACTGGTAAACACGTCCCCTTTCATAGTCTACCACATCTCTGTCATATTTAAGTCTCTTTTGTTTCTCATTCTCCTGCTTATATTTGTCCAATTTAACCTGCATTTGTTTTTTCAATTCAGTGAGTTCAGCTGCCGTGTTCCCCGCTGCTAATTGCTCACTAACTGTTTGTATCTCATTCCTGACTCCCTCCAGTTCTTTAGTATGTTCAACTGTTAGGGGCCAATTCATTAACTTCGAGTGAAGGAATAGAAGAAAAAAAACTTTGAATTTTATTGATAGATAGATATATATATATATATATATATATATATATATATATATATATATATATATATATATACTGTATATATAGATTGTAAGATATGTGTGTCACAATATCAAGTGTATTTCACCAGCATTAGAAATTAGAAACTCCAGGGAAATGTGTATTGCTGCAGCTAGTTAAACTGTAAGTGGTGAACCAGTTTAGTAAAAGCTGGATTATGGGTCCCTGGAGTGTATGGAAGAGAGCAGGATGGATTTCCATTACTTGCTACAGGTTTGATGTAGTTAAAAGAATGTGTGGAGCAACACCTCAAGGCTTCTACCACATGATATCTCCTGGAGCTGGAGGGGGGTGAGGGACCCACTGAGGATCTTCTTGGGTGAAGGAAGGTGTCTGTGTGTAGCTGGGAAGGAGAGTGATTCCCTGCTGACCTGAGTTTGAGAGAGAGCTCTAAAGGACTGGAGAGGAAAAGAGAAACCCCTCCCAGGAGACAAGTGTGGTCCAGAGAGGATTCTAGGATTTGCAGTCCACCAAAAGCCAGTGAGGGCTAAGGAAACTGTGAGTTACAGTTAACACCAGTGAGGGTGTGAATTAGGAATGTTAATGCTTATGTGAAGCGAATGTTATCCCCTATGTGAAGCCAGTGGGCTGAAGATTTGCGCTTGTGCCAAATAAAAGTATTTAAACTTAGGCGGTGTCAGTCTCCATTCTATGTGCTGAAAACTGTGCCCGGTCCTTGGGTTTTGCTACCTGAAGCTCACCGTATGTATTTATAAATTTGTTATGTTTGCCTATATACCAAATTACATTTTTTTAAAATAAAGAACCTCCCTAGCCGCTGCCAAAGACTTGTGGGCTAAACTGGGAGGGTGAGGGGGCAGGAGTGTACTTCTTGTAGTAGTGCTGTGCGTATGATGTCACTTCCGCTACAGGGGGTGTGCTGAGGTCCAGTGACCAAAATACAGTGCTCTGTGGATTCGGCTCTACAGGCTAGAATGAAATCTAGGAACTCTGCTCTGCAAGGCAGCAGCACTAACCACTGCACCTCCATGCTGCCCATGTGTGGGGCACTGAATGCACTATTGCCAGTGGGATTAATACATTGCTGATGAGAAACAACAGGAACTTTTGAGCCAAAAGGATACCTATTGGCTAACACTACAGCAATTATGTATATTTGTTATTATGAATACATGAGTGACCAAAATACATAGGCTACTGGCTCAACTGGGTTTGGGCAGTAATGGCACACTGGGTGATTTGGGGTACTTTGGGTCTCGTGATTTTTAATAGCTTGAAATCAACCCAAAGGCAAAAAGCCTTTGACTGATTACTGTCGTTTCCAAGCACCAATAGGTGGATTTTAACAGCTTGGGGAGGCTACGCCTCCCCAAACCTAAGCATTATCGGGGAGGTAGCAGGTGAAAAACGTACATTATCGTGGCACTGTCAGCGTTCTATAGGGAGCATTAACATGTGGAAAACTGTAATAATCCATCCACAATGTACTCCGCCTTGCTGGCAGAGGAGTTAAATCTTTACTCAGACTCTGCTGCTCTTGCCTGCCCTGTTTCCCAGTATAAGTTTAGACTAGTTAGAAGGGGGTGGAGCTGCACAGAGAAATTGCTGAACTGGGAAATCCATGGAGAAGGTGTGTAAAATAACAAACACACAGATATTCATTTATTTACTTAGCTAATATACTACAGATTGGATTTTTATGGTATATGGAAGCTGAAGGAATGTTGGCAAGGTTTTACATGAGTAAGTAAGCTTGGATTTCTATAAAAGTGCCCAATACTGAGCTTATAAACAAGTAGCAAAAGAGTAAAAAGTCTGGGTTTAAGATCCTTTGGGGCTGTATGGGTTAATATTACTAGGGAATGATTATTTAGGGCTGGTGTGCAAGAGAGATAATTCTGTTGGGGTGTAAGGAGAACTGCCTCGCTGGAGAGGTTATTGCTGGGGGCTAAGGCTGACAAGGGCTGGGCGTGTTGTCATCAAATAGAAAAAAAAAAACAAAAGAAGCATGGGGACTGACAAATTACATATTGGGAGTTAAGTGTAAGATAAAATATGGAATCCATCTAACATTAGGTGCTATTGGACTAAATAGAGTTGAAATAAAATCCAACCTTTAAAAGACCATCATTTAAAAAAATTATACAGTTACTGCTACAAACAGCGTTTTTGCATTATAACCAGTGTCGGACTGGTCCACCGGGATACCAGGAAAACTCCAGATGGGCCCAGGTGTCAGTGGGCCCTCCTGCTTCTAAATATTTGGTCTATTTCATGGTCATTCCCTATTTCTATGAGAACCAAGAGGTGAAATAGATGGATAATATATTATAGTATGTAAAGAAAAGAGACTAGAAGAATAGAGGGTGAGTAAAGAGAGGAAGAATAATAGTACTGAGTGGGCCCCTGGTTTAAGGCTTTTGGGCGGGCTCCTGGTGTCCCAGTCTAACACTGATTATACAGTTAATAACATGTATGTGACAATAAAACATTGTTGGCAAGTCTAGTGTATTGACGGTCATTGCAGATATATACTTACCATACCTACCCAAACAAAAAAATCACCATCCGCCTACACAAGCACCATTTTCCTAAAAGCACTTGAGCGAGTTATCTGGATTGCACACAAGCACCAGGTGCGTCCACCAAAGTGGTTGAAACCTCCCAACGGTCCCGTTTTTAGAGGGACGGTCCCTCTTTTGACAGCTCAACCTACAGTCCCTCATTTGTACTGGAAAGTCCAGTTTTTCTCTGCACTGAACAGCTAGAAAAGAAACAAACTTTCTAACTTAATTGGCTTTTGGCAGAGAGCCCAGAACAGCGGGTGCAAATAAGATACTTTGTAACAATTTTGAGATAAGAAAATAAGTAATTATAACAGTTTAGATAAGGAGAAATATTTTCAAACTTTCATCAACATGCCAAATTTTGTAAAATGAACATGGTAAATAGGGGGTGTGGCCACAAAAATGGGCATGGTCAAAAAAAAAAGTCTCCGCTATGCCCACCAAATGTTTTTCTCCCTCTTTTTCCTTCCAAAATGTTGGGATGTATGAATTGCCATTATATTGTTAGGGAATAATACAAAAACCGGAGATCATTGAGGTAGAAGGTTGAGGAAGTTTAATTATATAATAAACATACACGAGCGTCGTGGGTTCTGTACAGAGTATAACACAGAACTCCAGAACAAAGAAAAGACCACACATTATACACCCTTCGAGAGAGGAACTTCAATGGGGATGGTCTCTCTAAGGAGGATAGGGAGTATTGACAGGTATCTGTCATAGTGTCTCAGTGTGCAATTATCTAGTGTAAGCTAGTTATGTGAACGAGAAGGGAGTAACACAGTGGGAGAGCTTCAAGGCCAGGGCACCTGGTAGAAGCAAAAGGATAACATAACAGACTACTGATAAGAACCTTCTCGGATGGCACACTGTCTCCTGGGTAGTCTTGAAACAGTTCCTAGAAGGGCCCCATGGGCACTTTGAAACTGCTCAGTCCACCATGGAGGGGGGCTTAGGAATGTGAGGGTCCATACAGGGCCTGCAAGACTTTTCCTTCCACAGAATAAAGGCTCTAAAAGAAGTGCCAATCATAATCCGCATCATTTAATGGTATTGCACCAACAAACTACGTTGTGCTTTACATTCAGATGCACTTTATCATAGATTAATTTCTCATCAGAAAAGGGGATTATCCCCCGCGTTTTAAAACCGAGGCCAGTAAGAATTCCTTCCTGTGTTATTCTCTCCATCCTCCAGTAATCCTGCCATAAATGACAAGCCTCAGGGCTCCAGACGAAGGCACACCTCACAAGCCCCACCCTCGCTCTTTTTTTGCATGGGAAAGCCCGAGCAACCAATGGAAGCGAACCTTGGCAAAAGGGCATTGATGGGATACTGTTCTTCTCCCTCGGAATCCCCTCCTCCCCTGCCTGGCCGAGAGACTGCCGGCGTGAGAGACACCCGCTGACTGTCACATGGGGAGACTCCTGGATGAGAGTGCCGTGGGAGGGAGAGACTGTGGGGGAAGGATCCAATAGTACAGTGCTGCCAGCATTGCATGCAGCATGACGGGTAAACGATACGGAGAGCGCGGATATCCTGTCAGTGACCGGGACAAAGAGCATTCGCTATCGACTCTGGCACTCACTGGAAGAATGACAGCTGCCACTGAACTGAGACAGTGATTGACTGGCAGACAAAGACATCGCCACCGGGAGAGTCACATCTCACTTGGGTACCGATCGAATCCAACAACCGGCACAGGGAGATGCCTACTATAGACTGATCGGCTCGGTCAAGTGTCTGTAGGCTCCATATCGGCTCTAGCAATCGGCTTGGATTACAAGCACATCGGGGGGAGCAGACTCAGCTGGAACAATGAACTATCTGGTGAGTGCTGAGATTTGTCCTGTCTGTTCCCTCTCCGACGCAGGAGAGAACTGGCAATTGGGAGAGCCAATACTGGAGAGTGGGGGAGGTGAGCTCGCTGCCAGCGAAGCTGCAATGCCCAACCTGCGACCTTTCAATCTCTGCTAATTACTCCTACCCTCTAAGCAGGCACTCGGAGGTGTAGTGAGTTTTAGTGAACCAACAGCTGGAGAATCGCAGGTTTAAAATCTCTGTTATACTTTTTGAGTTTCTCCTAGTGAGATATAGAGGTTTGAGTAGGGTGAAATGAAACCTACTAGAGATAAAGAGAAATTACTTCAGGCAGGAGAAAGGTAATGTAAGAGAGAGTTAAGAGAGACACGCATGGCTAGTAAGAAATAAAGTTCCAAACAAACTAGTCTAGTGGATTGTGAGGGAGAGGAAATCATTAACTAAATATTATGAGCAAGTTGGTCCAGAGCTGATAACTGGAATGGCTGCCAGCAATAAAACAGATTGGAAAATTTGTGAGATACAAAGGCTGCCTCAGGTACAAGTGTTCACAGTTCAAGTTGTGAGCTTTGGGGTACAAATTGTGACATTGGGTCAGAGATTTGGCAGTAAGGCACAATGGAATATTAAAATGTGAGGGTGAAAGGACAGTCTGTTTGTGTGCAAAATAACAGGGGTGCCTACAAGGATCCCCTAAAAGGAACAGGTATTACAGAAAACTGGGAACTAGATTTCCATTTTACAGACATGTAGGGGTTGTTCACCTTCAAACACCTAGTTGTTTTTCATATAGTTCACCAGAAATAATGACTTTTTTCAGTTACTTTCTATTTTCTGTCAGCTGTTGGAATTGATACAATAGTTGCTAATATTCCAGTGATGTTGCCGAGAAATGTATTAACTAAATGTTGCAAAATTGTAACAGAGCAGAATCTGCACCTGAATTACTGAGCTGGCAGTCTGAAACACCAGAGACACGGACATTAAACTTTAAACTTAGATCTTGAAAAAACAGTAAAAAATAAATAATGGAAAGTAAATGAAAAAAGTCTTTATTTCTGGGAAAACAATCTGAAAACAGTTGAACTGAAAAAAGTGTTTGGAAGGTAAACAACCGCTTTAAAAGGAAGAATGGCAGTGTACTCCAAGACAAATATTTGTCTGTTTTTGTGCAGTTATACAAATCAATCTTTGGGTATGTGGGATGCAGATCAGAGATTTGCTTTCAACCTGCAGTTTTCTGATCAAAGTTGGAGTCTAAGTGGGAGATACTTCTAGATACTTATTTAGAGTGGGGGTTGTGTCACTTCCAGACTGCGTGTTTAAAACTGCATTTGCATCCGATTAATTGGGTGCAAGTCTGGTGTACTTATTGATGCATTGTGCTGTGGGTACCCTAACCTCAGTAAGCTTAGTTTTGGATGAAAGTACCTCAATAAATTTCATCAATGTGTGGTCTCCCTTGCTCCTTTTTAGAAAATTTGCATTAGCAGGTCTGTAAGATAATACAGAAAGTTGTAGTGTAAACAGAGCTCCCAGAGGTATATTATATATTTCAGTCTTCCAGTATCCAGAGGGGATTTACTTTTGGCCCCCTTCTTTTATGTACAATAACTCTGCAAAACTCACATAGTTTTCAGGTCTTAACTTAAAATGGCATACAATCCCTCGCTTTTGAATTGTGGCCAAAAATTAAATCTGCTCACCAGAAATAAGGTCTTATATGTTTTTTTTCCCCTTCTTTATTTCTGTTGACATCAGATTATATGGAGTGGTGGAAATTAATAACGCAATCACCTCTTCCAATAGCCTCTGTCATGTGATCAATGATATCATTATACTATAAATGCATATATCCAGGGATGGAATATGAATAAAAGGGCTTGGAGCCAGTAAGACAAATGTACAAACCAGACATATGATTTTAAGAGCCAGGGGGGTGGAACCTATATGTAAAATATCTGAAAAAGTCAGATGGAAAAATTAGTAATCATGGTTACTACACTCCTAGAATTTGTTTTCTTGATTTGGGCCCTCCTTACCTTCCTCACCCCAAGTGGCATCACTGCAAAATTGCTAAAATATCTGTTTTTTATCACCTACACAGTAATGGTAGTTCCATCTCAGTGTGTTTTACACACTGCACAAACAGTATAAACAGTATAAACATTATAAAAGTTTGTGTAGTGTGCAGTTATTACACTAAAGTCTCAAAACCTATTCATCTACTGCAGTATTTCAGCAGTGGGTGAACAAGAAGTAAACAAATGAAAACACAATGTATATAAAGTGCAAGATGTGCTTTAGCTTCCAGCTTTGATCTTTAGGCCACTCTGATCCTCTACAAAGAAGGTCTAAGGGTGATGTTGCATTGGTCCATTCACTATCCTATCTGGCCATTGTCCCCAGGTACAGCCTTAAAACAAATTGCTTGTGTGTCTCAAAGTGAAGCAGACCATTATCTTTTTCTGGGGCTGTCCATAGTATTCGGGGGTTTCATATTTTTCCTTCTGCAACTCCACAAGTATAACTGAGGGCAGGTTGGTTGCTATATGGTACACACATTAACACTTGCTATAATTGGAGCACAACATTCTAAAGGTCAGATAAAGGAGGTCTGATAGGAGTATGTTAACCATGCCTTCTTTTTTGCCTCTGAGGTCCGCTTGGTTCAGTGAGCGTATTCCATATTGTCTCCTGACCCAACTGCTGTATTGAAGCTTTGCTGAGTGTTTCCATAGAGTAACAGCTCCCATCAGTACATTGTAAAATTCTGCTGCAAGAACTATTTATCTGATCTGATTACCAGGTTTTTAGTAAATCCATGTCTTGTGTCCCTATATCACTTTTAATATGCTTTAAAACCATTGACTGCAGTACTTTAAAGCCCTTTGTGCCTCTTACTGATTTTCCCCCATAATGGACCCCTAAGTTCTAGTAAAGTATTGAATGGCTTCGCTCTATTTAATGCCTATGCATACAGTATTTCTCCCTTGCGGCACCTTCATGTTAGAATTCACTAGCATGCTTCAAAATGCCTGCCCTTAGTACATATAGAGACATAGCTAGCTTTTACTACAATCAAAACATTTTGAGCTTTCCAGCATGGGACAAACAGACTATGCCCCTTGTACTGTTTATGCTTACCATATTTTAAAAATATAAAAACAAAAAACATTATTATAAGACTAGTATATGATGCATACTACAAACAAGTGAATATGGGCTTATGCACATTATATGCACAAAAATACAAATATCTGGCATTGTAGCTGTTATATCTCTGTAAATTATTTGCCTGGATCTCTGACTTATGAAATATCTGGCACAGTTCAACCTCACATAAGGGGAGCCTATTATTTCATAGAAACTACAGTTAAACATGTACCTGAAGATATATAGAATTACTGGTAGTAAGGAAGGATTGTTAACATATTACATTGCTAAATGACAATTGTCTTGGGTTGACGAAACTGCATTTATCTGAAGGGGCAACTAGTTTTGTAATATTTATTTATGAATCATTTAGATAAAATTGATACAAGCTGTGTTACATCCTAGAGTAAATTACTACAGAAAACACCTTGGTGAACTTTATCAGATGAGTTTCCAGGCATTTTGTATATAAAACCCAAGGAATAACTTATTGGGCACATTTTGTGCATAAAAAAAAAAAAACCTCAGTCTGATGTTTCATATGTCACTTGAAAATGTTATCCTAAATTTCCCCTTATTCTTGATGCATAATTCCTTGTTGGAAGACTAACGTATAACATAGCAATGTGCTGAATGGTATGATATGAAATTTTATAAACAGGCTGATCTGATCATTTTTCTGGCTCCCATTGCACACTACGGTGACTATTGCATAATCTTAAAGGGGAAGTAAAGTCTAAAATAGAATAAGGCTAGAAATGCTGTATTTTGTATACTAAACATAAATATGAACTAACTGCACCACATGCCTAATCAAACAAATGATTTATGCTTTCAAAGTTGGCCACAGGGGGTCACAATCTTGTAACTTTGTTAAACATCTTTGCAAGACAAAGACTGCACACATGCTCAGTGTGGTCTGGGCTGCTTAGGGATCGTCATAAATTATCAAAACAGTCAAATAATGTTTGCCAGAAGCCGACACAGCAAGACTGATTAATAATAAGAATAGGCAGACTGCACTGGGTCCTGTGTTGTCATGTAATCTAATGTGGATTTTAGAATTTTTGTATTGTTTAATACAGACTTTCTCCAACTCTGCAGAACCAGTGTCTGCAGCAAAATAATCCTCCAAATAGAATCCCAGTTTATCTGTTTAAATCTGGCTCCACAATCTTTGTCCCTGCAGCTGGAGTTGGAAACAGTAAAGGGGATATAAAGGCAAAAATAAAATCCAATACAAATCTCTACATAGTCGCTGACTGATCTACAGGGAAACAAACAAAGCTGCTTGAGTTCTGCATAGCTGGGAAGTAAGGCACGGGCTCCCCTTGCTGTTCATAAGTATTATTGTTTCCCTGCAGAGCAGTTAGGGACCATCTGACAATTCCTATCCATAGCAGTAACAGGGGAAGGAAGGTGGGACAGGAGCCACTTGACCCTAGGAAGTGTGACTATGTTATCAATTCTGAAAACCACTAGACATTATCAGGCAAAGTGGACTCCATGTGATTAACCTCCTCACCACCACAGGCAGAGCTAAATAAGCATTGTTAGCCCTCTGGCAGAGTAAGGTTACAAGGCAGCTCACATTAAGGAATCCTTACTCGCATAGATTAGTTCAAACCACATGTAGTCTAGTGAGTCATGTAAGGATTGAATACTAAACCATACTAATAGACTAATCTCTATCAGTCATGCTAGTCATAACTCTGTGTAAAGGAGAATTTTTGGTCAGCTGAAGGGAGGGATCAGACTAATGATAGCGGGGCACTAACATGGGACAGAAGTAGGGTTGCCACCTGGCCGGTATTTTACCGGCCTGACCGGGAAAAATGATGGTTGGTCCCAATGTTATTAATAGGGAAAAATTATATATATATATATATATATATATATATATATATATATATATATAGATAGATAGATAGATAGATAGATAGATAGATAGGCCGGTATTTTTTTCCAGAAAAGGTGGTAACCCTAGACAGAACGAATATCTCCAACATTCATTTACCCTGACACAGTGAGCAAAATGCTAGTGCAATTGCCAGATTTTTCCCCACAATGAAGTAGATGTGTGAAGAGTGCATTTGGATGCAAGTACCTTTAATGAAAGTGGACATACTGTAAATGAGCCATTCTCTGTTCTACATGTTATATTTCCATTCTGTTCTGTATTTATTTCAGCCCAGCATTACAAGTGCCTAGCAACCACTGAGTAACTTTCAGTCATGAATGAGAATTTCTTTGGGGAATAGAGACATATAGGGAAAATGTGTGGAATGCAGAGGGCCACTGCTGGCTTGTACATATTGTCTGCTGATGACTGCGGTAAAATACAGGGTCCCATTGTACAGAAGCATCCATCCAAGATCTGCACATTACACTTCACGAATGGCTGATGTTAAGCAAAAATGTATCTTTCACAAAAAAAAGTAGTGTCGTCTTTGCAGCTGCGAGTTGTAAATGAGTCCTCATGAGTGATGGTGTCAAGCAGCCTCACTTCCTAGAAATATTAGATCACAAAAGGAGATAGATAATCTTGAAAAAATTTAGAAGCCTGTGGAAATGAAAGGAAGTCTCCCATACTGAAATTCAGTCTGCCACATGGAATTGTCTTTCACAGCCTTTCATACATTCACTTTCTCTAGCTGGATAAAAGTTTCATTTACAAAAAGCATTTTAAAGTACTTACCCATTAGAAGAAAGGCAGTAGAACAGTTATCTAGTAACATAGTAAATTAGGTTGAAAAAAGACACATGCCCATCAAGTCCAACCTTTTAACTCTATTTTAACCTGCCTAACTGCTAACTGCCAGAGAAAGGCAAAAACCCCATCTGAAGCCTCTCCAATTTGCCTTCCATAACCCTGTATTCGCTTACTTGTTAAAAAGCCATCCAACCTCGTCTTAAAGCTATCTACTAACGTGTCAGCCTGTATGACTGATTCAGGGAGAGAATGCCACATCTTCACACCTCTCACTGTAAAAAAACCATCAGAATATTTAGGGGTAATCTCCTTTCTTCACATTGGAATGGGTGACCTTGCGTCAGATGGAAAAAGCAATGTCCAATTTTGGCAGTTTACGATCACATACTTTACTACATTACAGATCTACAAATAAGAATACACGTGGAGCTCACCTAGTCTCTTAGTCGGATTTTCCCACGGGGTTTCCTGTGCTTGATATCCCAGTTTGGTCAAACTGTAGAAAATATGAAGGTGTGGGACACATCCAAGGCAGCAACTGGACTGCAATAGTTTCTTTATTGGGGGTAGAGATACACAACATGTTTCGGGCGGCGCCCTTTGTCAAGTGTGCAGGAACAATCAAACAACAAACTTAAAAAACCTCAAAACCTCATGTGACCTATCACATGTCGCATGGGTTAATTTCACAAAGTTAACCCCTTGGTGTAACATAGAGTGAAGTGCATTTAGTGCATAGTGCAACAAAACAATTATAAAGTGCATAGTAACAAACCATTCTAACATGGTACACGTTTAGCGTATATCTGATTATATAAGTGTATATGCGTTGTTGTGACACAATATTAATACTGTGTAAAACCATTGTATAAAACAGATAAAAAATCTCTTTATACATATAGTGAAAAAACTTGCATTAAACATTTTTTTAAAACACCATTATTACAATAAAAAATTTTTTAATGTGCACATTATTTCTTACAAATCACACGACTGTGTCAAATGTCCCAATGAACAAATCCGATTGCTTATTTTGATAAAACCAGGAAACTGCTTAGATCAGCCTAACCTGTAGATACAAATGGACACTGCAAATTAGCCTATCCAATCACTTGTTGTTGTTACTATGTTGTGAACATTAGCAGCAATATATTGCTCTAGAAATGTCTAATCATACTGGCAATTATTCGCAACATTGTTGTGATATTACTGAATACTGGTAGCTAACAATGTATATACCTATTAAAGTAGACTCACCCTTACATGATTCTGTAGGAGATCCTTGACCATACAGCTAGCTGACTAATTATAATACCTATGGGTAAAAGACAGTACATTAATTCCTTACATCAGTTATAAAAAGCATGACAAATTGTATTGTTCATTTAACCCCTTAGGCTGGGTACTTTCCAAACGCCTAATCCATCTCGCTTCTCTTTGTAACAATATGGTACTGTGATCCCCTCCTCTAGTCGGTTTTGGTACTGTTTCTAATATTTTCCTTTTAAGCTGACATACATTATGCTTAGCCATGTGAAAATGTCTAGATACAGATGTATCAGAGTAACTATCAGCTTTAAAATTTCTTATGTTGCCCTTATGTTCCTTGATCCTAACATTCACAGGTCTAATGGTTTTGCCCACATACAGCATCCCACACGGGCATTTCAGGACATATATCACGTGGGTTGTTTTACATGTAGCAAACGCATTCAGCTTAATTTCTTGCCCTGATATGGGATGATTTATATTAGGGCCCTTTATGATAGAACTACAACAATTGCACTCCATGCACGGAAAGGTACCAACTTTTGCCTTACCTTTAAATGGTGTATTTAGTCTATCTGATCCTACACTGGAGCACAATGTGTCCCGTATTGATTTGCCTTTTTTGTATGCAAACCGGGGGAAGTTAGAAAAAAGGGGTCCGAAAGTGGCATCAGTCTGCAGTACTGGCCAATATTGTTTAACAATTCTTTCTACCATTTTACTCCTGTTATCATATTTACTAACGAAAGTTAGTTTATCCCTATCAATTTTCTTTTGTTTGGGTCTTAGTATTTAGTGCGTTCTATCTTCTGGACCTCCTCTTCCACTGCTTTAAGTTTCCCTTTGAGTACCCCCTCTGTATAAACCTGTCAGTTAAGTCTTTACATGCTATTTTATAACCCCTTTCACTGGATGCAATTTTCTTTGCCCGCATATATTGCCCCTTTGGAATGGCATTTAGGGTTTGAGGATTATGGAAACTTTTCCTATGCAAAAGATTGTTCCTATCCATTGCCTTACGGTACAAATTAGTACTTAAACGGTTGTTTTCCAATTTAATTTGTACATCCAAAAAAATTAATCTCATTTTTGGAAAACTCCATTGTAAACTTGACTGTCCGGTGCGCTTCATTGGCAGAATCAACCATATTCGTGAATGCTTCAAGTGGTCCATCCCACAAAATTAGGATGTCATCCACATACCTAAAATAGTGGATAATATATTTCATATATGGCTCTTTAAGAAACAGTTTCTTTTCCAAATCGTAAACAAATAGGTTAGCCAGGGACGGTGCTACTGCAGATCCCATAGACGTCCCCTGCCTTTGCCAGTAGAACGAATCTTCAAATTTAAAATAATTCTTTTTCAGCACCACTTCAAGACAGTCAAGTATGAAGTATATTTTTGCATTCATCTTATTGGTTTCCAACAGGGCTTCCTCTACACATTTAATCCCTTCATCTTGGGGTATAGCAGTAAAAAGACTTTGTATGTCAATACTACAGAGTAAAACCCCCGAGTTTACCATCGGAATTTCCCCAAGTTTAATCAAAAGATCGTTATTTATCTTTAAGGCAAGTGGGAAGATTACAAACTAACTCCTGTAAATGATAATCAATAAATTTAGATAGGGGTTCAAGCACTGAACCGATGCCCGACACTATAGGTCTTCCAGGTGGGTTTTCTAGTGTCTTATGTATTTTAGGTAACACATATAGAGTAGGGATCCTAGGAAAATCTGTAATCAGGAAATCTTTAGTAGTTTTATCAATAATTCCTGTAATATGGGCCTCAGTTACCATTAGATCTATAATTTTCTTCAACTTTGCAGTCGGGTCAGTTTCAATCGGGGCATAATGGCCAGGGGTTTCACGTTGTCTCTGGACTTCTGACCTATAGTTGGCTACATCCATCACAACCACTGCCCCTCCCTTATCTGCCTTCTTGATTATGATATCTTTATTGTTTTTGAGTGCAGTAAGGGCCTTTTTTTCTGCAAATGAAAGATTACTAGTGGTTCTGCTCTTACCTTCCCAGGACTTTTTCACCTCTTCTATAACCACATTTGTAATTGTTTCTAGGGCAGGGCAAGTAGTGTCTGGAACATACATACTTTTCTTTTTCAAAGGCGGAATATTTGTAATAGGTTGCGCCTTAGGAAAAGTCATTTTTAATTTGGCAGACCGAATAAATTTGTAGAAATCCACCTCCCAATCAAAAAATTCCATAGAATAACTGGGCACAAAACTTAAACCCTTGTTTAAAACGTTCAGTTCAGCCTTAGTCAGTACATAGGATGATAAGTTCACAACAAGTTCGTTTACCTTCTGCTGCTGTTGCTCCGGTATCGTTGTGGGTAGGCTTCTCTTGCTATTGGATAACGTGGATTCTTCTTCTCGATTATTCCCGGCCCCTCTTTGGGACGAGCCCCTAAAAAATGCTGCCCATCTTTATTAGACGCTTGCTCCTCATCTTCTGTGCTGGTGTAGGTTGAAGACTCCGCTGTGTATGGTTCACGCGGGTATTTGTTATGCTGACGAATTGGTCTGCGATTTCCTCCATAGCGTTCTCTTTGCGCATAGAATTTCTTTGGCTCATCGGCTGCTCGTTGTTGCGGTCCGCTATTCACAGGCGGGCTCCCCGATATTCTATGTAGACGTTGTTTACTCCGCTCCTCTTTCCAGCAGTAAACCTGCCCGCTCTCATAATCATTGCGGTCACGCTGGAATTTCTTCCTTTTCCGCTCTGTTACCTCAGCCTGTAATTTAGTAAGGATTTCATTGTGTTCCCTGGTCGTCGCCTCCATCTTTGCTGCACCAATCTTAGAAGCAACTTCCGCTTTCACGCTCTCCAGTGTTTCAGTTAACTCTTTCATCTCCATATCCAGGCACTCAATCGTAAGTACCATGAAATCAAATGAGCATTTATTGCTTATTTCTTGCCATCGTTTGTTCATTAAAGGTATAGCAGTACATAAATTCGGCTTATTCACCACTCTCAAACCTCTCGGTATTATATTGGAGCGGACATATTCGGTCAATGTTGATCGGTGTAATCTCAGATTCAGTAGCCGTTTCTCCAAGAGCAAAAGCTCCTCAGCTGGTTCCCTCTTATCGGAACTCCCAAGATTAAGGGAAATATTTTCTCCTTGCCCCAATATTCTTTCAATTTCCATTGTGCTATATGCAAATGTGGAAGTTGTTCCTTTAAACTCATTCCCCAATTGTGACATCTTGTCTATAGTGAAGCTGCACTCACGTTACACAGTCTGAACATGCAAATAAGAATACACATGGAGCTCACCTACGGGGGAATGTAATAAAAATCGCTAACAGAAAATCTATTCGCAATGCGAAAAGTTATGCCTTTGCGCGAACAAATTTAGCTTTGTGCGAATTTAATATAGCTTTTGCGAGCCCGGAAACTGTTTAGCGACCACTTCCGACAGTGAAAGTCCGTTTGCGAATTGTATAGTTTGCGCCAATGCGCAGTCAATGTAATAAAACTTCTTACTGAAAAAGTCGTTATGTTTGCTCCAAAAGATTACGACACCTTCAAGCACTTCTTATGAGTGTGCAATAAAAATTCGCAATGCGCAATTAAAATTCGCAATGCAATAACAGTTTAAGGAACAATATTACATTGCGAGATGTGGATTTTTAGTCTTATTGGTGCGAATTGTTTTGCTCTTTGCGACTTTTATTACATTCCCCTGCTAGTCTCTTAGTCAGATTTTCCCACGGGGTATCCTGTGCTTGATATCCCAGTTTAGTCAAACTGTAGAAAATATGAAGGTGTGGGACACATCCAAGGCAGCAACTGGACTGCAATGTCCAGTTTCGGGCGGCGCCCTTTGTCAAATGTGCAGGAACAATCAAACAACAAACTTAAAAAACCTCAAAACCTCATGTGACCTATCACATGTCGCATGGGTTAATTTCACAAAGTTAACCCCTTGGTGTAACATAGAGTGAAGTGCATTTAGTGCATAGTGCAACAAAACAATTATAAAGTGCATAGTAACAAACCATTCTAACATGGTACACGTTTAGCGTATATCTGATTATATAAGTGCATATGCGTTGTTGTGACACAATATTAATACTGTGTAAAACCATTGTATAAAACAGATAAAAATTCTCTTTATATATATCGTGAAAAAACTTGCATTAAACATTTTTTTAAAACACCATTATTACAATAAAAAAAAATTTAAAACACCTTATGTGCACATTATTCTTACAAATCACACGACTGTGTCAAATGTCCCAATGAACAAATCTGATTGCTTATTTTGATAAAACCAGGAAACTGCTTAGATCAGCCTAACCTGTAGATACAAATGGACACTGCAAATTAGCCTATCCAATCACTTGTTGTTGTTACTATGTTGTGAACATTAGCAGCAATATATTGCTCTAGAAATGTCTAATCATACTGGCAATTATTCGCAACATTGTTTTGTTGCACTATGCACTAAATGCACTTCACTCTATGTTACACCAAGGGGTTAACTTTGTGAAATTAACCCATGCGACATGTGATAGGTCACAAAACCTCATGTGACCTATCACATGTCGCATGGGTTAATTTCACAAAGTTAACCCCTTGGTGTAACATAGAGTGAAGTGCATTTAGTGCATAGTGCAACAAAACAATTATAAAGTGCATAGTAACAAACCATTCTAACATGGTACACGTTTAGCGTATATCTGATTATATAAGTGCATATGCGTTGTTGTGACACAATATTAATACTGTGTAAAACCATTGTATAAAACAGATAAAAATTCTCTTTATACATATCGTGAAAAAACTTGCATTAAACATTTTTTTAAAACACCATTATTACAATAAAAAAAAAATTAAAACACCTTATGTGCACATTATTCTTAAAAATCACACGACTGTGTCAAATGTCCCAATGAACAAATCTGATTGCTTATTTTGATAAAAACAGGAAACTGCTTAGATCAGCCTAACCTGTAGATACAAATGGACACTGCAAATTAGCCTATCCAATCACTTGTTGTTGTTACTATGTTGTGAACATTAGCAGCAATATATTGCTCTAGAAATGTCTAATCATACTGGCAATTATTCGCAACATTGTTGCCGCCCGAAACATGTTGTGTATCTCTACCCCCAATAAAGAAACTATTGCAGTCCAGTTGCTGCCTTGGATGTATCCTACACCTTCATATTTTCTACATTACAGATCTAACCTGTCCCTCAAGAGTTATGATCTTTTGATGCTTCAGACCATTCTTTTCACTCACATTTCTGTCTTGAAGAGAAATATGGGGTTTGCACAATTTACTGGCGTATTTATTGAATGCAATCCCAGGACATTCTGAAATGGTTGAGCACTTTACAACAAACGAAATCTCCTTTCTGAGTACTGTGGTGTATATTCCCACCATCATTAGCAAATTTTTCAGAATAGGCTGTTTTTTATTTTGTTCTCAGCTGCCTTGGTCCTTTACAAAGGTGAACACATTGTGACCAAAAAGTCAGTGAGGGTCATTTATCAACACTGGGCAAATTTGCCCATGGGCAGTAACCCATAGCAACCAATCAGATTGCTGCTTTCATTGTTCTACTTGCAGCTGTCTTTAAAAAGCTAATCCCTGATTGGTTGCTATAGGTAACTGCCCATGGGCAAATTTGCCCAGTGTTGATAAATGAGCCCCACTTGCTCTTTGAACAAGAGCAGCCAGAATCATTACTTTTAATTGGCACAAAATTAAAGTGAAACCTTCTGAGGCAAGGTTCAGTTATACGTTTATATGCAGATGTTACCATTTACATACTTCTATCAAATTCTTTATTGACCTGAGTCAGTATAAACAATGGAGGTTTGAAAATGCTTGGCACCATTGGGGAAGGTTTACAACTTCCACAAATAAAGCTGGCCATAGACGCAGAGATCCGATCGTACAAATCAATGTATGATCGGACTTCCCTATCTCCCGACCTGCCACTAACCATAAAGATCAAAGTCTTACCATGCAGATCAAATATCGTATGATAGTTAAAGCTAGTGACAGTCTCCCTCTGAAAATCGTACGATCGCCAATACATGCAGAGATATTTCTAACCTGTCCGATTGACCAAACGTCCAATCTCCACCGGACGAAAAATGTTGGGACTCTCCACACGGTCTGAATATCGTACGAATCCTCGATTCGTACGATCGGATCTCTGCGTCTATGGCCAGCTTAACTCATTATGAGCAGTTGTATTTCTCTGGGGCCTGAGTCAACGGGGTTTAATGTACATGTATGGAACCTGTTATCCAGAATGCTTAGAACCTGGGGTTTTCCAGATAATGTATCTTTCTGTAATTTGGATCTTCATAACTTATAGGCTGGTTTTGCTTCCAATAAGGATTAATTACATCTTAGTTTGGATCAAGTACAAGGTGCTGTTTTATCATTGCAGGAAAATGGAAATCATTTTTAAAAATTTGTATAATTTGTATAAAATGGAGTCTGTGGGAGAAGGCCTAATTCAGAGTATAATAATCCTTATAATGGATCCCATACCTATACAGGAATCAGATTCATTATCTATAGACAAAATGCAAATTCAAAGTACAACAATGTGGGTTCCCACAGTCTCCAGGTTAAATCTTAATTTTGACCGACTTGTTTTTCTCCATGACGTAACATATATATTACATAGTGATTGATGGTAATTGATTGATCCATGTTGAGTGGCAAAACAACCATATTGGGGTTTTAATGTTTAAATGTTTTGATACCCTTAAGCATTCAGGATAATATATCCCATACGTATGGAATTACGTTGATTTACTTCAGTATTTTAAATGTGTTCATACTACAATTATTTGGTTCAGAGCACAGTTTATTTAATTTTATTCCAGCAATGTGAAGAGGGGAAAAATGTGCAAGGATGGTTCTTGTTTTACAATAGAAGTGTTTATGTGGAAAGCATACCCACAAATCTTTTGCACTATTAGTAAAGGTATATTAATTGCTGAACATTTTCTGCCCAAATACAATATTATGCATACAGACTGAGCTCATCTGTTCTTGTATTGGACACTGTATTGAAGTTTCCTGCATATGAGTGGTTTGCATAGCCCCCCCACCCCAGCATGGGCTGGCAGGAGAGTGGCTGTAACATATGTGAGGCATTGCTCACTAGTGTCAGCCTGTCACACTCATCCAGTAAGGTGCAGGTAGAAATTGCATTGCTCATTTTTTTTTTTAAAAGTAAAGAGTATTTTAAAATAATTAATATTGGAACTTCAATGGTTCTGAGTAGGTGCCATTTTGCATTGCTAGTATTTGCCATAGACAAAGTGATTCCCATTTGTTTTATGACTGGGGAGTGATATCAGGCTAAGGATTATTTAACTTTGTGGTTCTCACTTAGGGTACCATTAAGGTTAAATTGCCAGTGCCATAGAGCATAGATTGAGTTGTTGATAAGAAAATTTGCAAAGGAAAATAAACCACAGGAGTTGTTGAAATAAAACTGCATAGACCTACTTTAGCAGCCACCATGAGATAAATGGCAATGAGAAAAAAAATGCATTGGTATGACAGCATACATGCTTTTGGATGACAGTGTACATTTAAAAAGTGCACATGCACAAAATTAATTTATCATTTATCTTTTGCTCTTATAGTAGATGGTTAATTCATGATTCATGCAAATACATATGTGTTGTTGCAAGAAAATTATATTATGTGATCATTCTGCAAATAAAAGCCAGCTCTATGTCTCTGTCAGCAAAATAAATATTACAGTGGTTTATTTTTTGTGATCTTTGCAAAAGTCCATTCGTTTGTAAAATAAAAGGCTTCCCAAGTTGTAAACTTTTATCCTTCCAGTCTAATGCACAACTCTCATTTGCTACTCCGTGGATGCTACCAAAAGGAGTTTTCAACATCCCATTTTCTTCTTGTGTTTATACAAATGGCCTGCAGGTGTCACTGTGCACGAGTTATACTGTGTACATAGTACTTTCTAGATTGTTGAAGTGTAATGGCTGCATGAACCTGCTAATAAAGACTGTTATACTCTGCTCATCCTCGGTTACCAAAACATAACATATTGGTGACGAGATGTCTCGTCTACCTCTGCAGCAGCCTGCAGCTTTTCTTCCAAACCCTGGTGAGCCTACCATACCTTTTACTGCTTGGATCTGTATGTTTGAAAATTACATAATAATGTAATTTTCAATTACTGCAATAGCTGCTGACCAAGGGGAGATTTCTGCTGCTAGAAAGCGTGCTTTACTTATTCACTGCCTGGGAGCAGAGGGACATTCTATACATTACCATTACCTGATGAGACTTATGAAACTGCACTTACTGCTATAAAGAACTTTTTCATGCCAAGAGTAAATGTAGTTGCTGAAAGATATAAATTCTGCCAACGTGGACAGTGTAATGGTGAACCCACAAAACAATTTGTAGCAGCTTTGAGAGAGCTGGTTGTTATCTGACTTGGGAATCTAACAGATGAAATGCTAAGAGACCAAATAGTGGAATAAACAAACTCACATTGCATTAGAGAGAGACTGCTCCTAGAGCAGGATTTAACCCTTGCAAAGGCTATTACAGTTGCTAGCCAAATTGAGACAGCAGTAAAACTCTCAGTCAGGGAATTGCTGGGAATGTACAGACTGTGAATTCCGCACTGGCCTAAGCAGCAATACAAATAAAAAATACTGCTTTTGCTGTGGTTCAACACAACACACTGCAAATTATGTCCTGTAAAAACTGTACAGTGCCGCAATTGCAAAAAAGTAGGACATTTTGCTAAGATCTGCCGTAGTTCTGCTAAAGATGTTCACAAAGTCACTACTACAAATGTTACAGTATTAAGTGTGGACAGTGTCGGACTGGTCCACCGGGATACCAGGAAAACTCCCGGTGGGCCCTCCTGCTGCTAAACTTTTGGCCTATTTCACGGCCATTCCCTATTATATGAGAACCAAGAGGCTAAATAGATGGAATAATAGATTATAGTATATAAAGAAAACAAACTAGGAAAATAGAGGTTGATTGAGGAGATGAAGAATATTAGTACTGAGTAGGGATGGGCAAATTTGACCCGTTTCGTTTTGCCAAAAAAATTGGTGCCGGTGAAATGTCGCAGATGCCCATTAAAGTCTATGGGCACGGTGGAACGAGGCAAAAAAATTCGCCCATCCCTAGTACTGAGAGTGGGCCCCTGGTCTAAGGTTTTATGGTGGGCCCCTGGTCTAAGGTTTTTGGTGTCCCAGTACGACACTGAGTGTGGATAAAGCTGATACATTTATTCCAGACAAGTTTATATGCATTGTCCATGTCAATATTGCTTCTGCTCACAAGGGGCACTCCATTAACCTGATGCTTGATACAGGTTCAACTGTTTCTATACTACCACAGGATGTTTTCTTGAAATACTTTGCAAAAGATCCGCTTGTTGCACCTGCCCTGAGACTGGTCAGTCACTTAAAGGATCCAATCCCTGTGCTTGGTTGCTTGCCAGTGACTATACAATTTGAATCAAAAACTGCAAAATGTGACTTTTACATTGTGAATAAGGGTACTGCTATATGTGGAAGGGATCTCTTTGCTGCATTAAACCTACAATGAGTTGATGGTCTCATTACTACAGCACCAGTGCCTGCCACACAGCCAGTGTCTAAAATTTCACCACAAAGCAACACTTCACTGGGCTGTGCAAAGAACTTTGTACACAAAGCTAAATTGAGACCAGATGTAAACCATACATCCCAACTGTCCCTTTTTTGGAGGGACAGTCCCTCTTTTGTACTGGAAAGTCTCTATTTTCTCTGCACTGAACAGCCAGAAAAAGAAACAAAGTTTTTCACTTAATTGGCTTTTTGCAGAGAGCACAGAACAGCTAACATAGGCATGTCCAAAGTGCAGCCCGGGGGCCAATTGTGGCCCTTTTTCAAATTTATACCTGCCCTCAGCCTCCATCATGAAATTAATAATAATGAGGCCCCCCAGCACAGTGCGATCAGGAATCCCATTGCAGTAATATTTAAGCACATTAGTGAAATGATCTGCCACTTGGTCTATACTGCTGCCTGTGTGCTGAAGGTGTTCGCAATAGACACGTACTGGCACGTAGAGACGCGCTTTTTTCGCATACTTCTTTAGGGCTGAAGGTATCAATATTCTTACTGACGTGCCAGTACAGTGAACTAAAGAAGTATGGTGTCACTATGTTCCAGTATGTGTCTATTACACCATCAGCACACAGGCAGCATAGACCAAGTGGCAGATCATTTCACTATCGTGCCCAAATATTACTGCTACTATTACTTGATTCCTGTAATTTAATGTTAATGGTTCAAAGAATGTCGGGCTGAATGGTTGGCCCCCACACATTTTCACCTCACCAAATCTGGCCCTCGTTGCAAAAAGTTTGGGCACCCCTGAGCTAACAGGTGCAAATACTTTGTAACCATTTTGAGACACAAAAAAACAGTTTAGATCAGGAGAAATATTTTCAAACTTTCATAACCTGCCAAATTTTGTAAAATGAACACGGTAATTAGGGGGTGTGGCCACAGAAAGGGGCGTGGTGAAAAAATTTGCTGTTCTACTTGCGAAAAAATTTTTTGTCCCTCTTTTTTACTTACAAAATGTTGGGAGGTATGGTAAAACCAGTACCATTTCCTGATTCAACATGGGAAAAAACTTGCTATTGATATTGTGGGTCCTTTTGCATATGCTCCTATAGACTGCAGATTTGCTACCTTGATAGACTATTACAGTAAATGGCCTGAAATTGCATTTGTTTCTCATATAACATCAGCTACAGTAATAACATTTCTGTTTACAGTCTTCAGTAGAGAAGGTAAACCAAAGGAGTTAATATCAGACAACGGACCACAGTTTGTCTCATCTGAGTTTGAATTCTTTCTGAGAGAGAGGAATATAGTGCATCGGAAATCTTCAGTGTATTACCCACAAGCAAATGGATAAATTGAGCGATTCAACAGAAGTCTGAAAGAAGCACTACAGACAGCAAATCTTACTGGGAAATCTTGGAAAGTATTTACAGCAGCGTTCCTACATAACTACAGATCAACAAACCATGCAACAACCCTATCATCTCCAGCTGAATTATTACATGGCAGACAGATGCGCACTAAGTTACATGTTGCAGACATCAAACTTCCACAAAATACTGCCTACAAAATAGTCTACTGCTGACATTGCCAAAAGTCAACAAGCCAAATGCAAAGCTTATACTGACCGAAAACGTGGCGCAAGAGAAGTGCACTTTCGGCCTAGATCTTTAGTCAGAATTAAGAAACCAGTACTACTGAAACAAGGACAATCTAAATTTACTACACCACTTGAAGTGAGACCCCAGCGAGGACCATACACAAATGAACTGTCTGATGGACGAATATGGAAGGCAAGTCGTCTTGCTCCTGTTAGGAATGACTTTGGGGAAGCTCCATTTGATGAAGGACATTTTCCTACTCCTGATGCCAATAATAATGTCTCTAATGCTTTACCAGTAGGTCTTTCCAGCTGACACGAGGTCACCCATTCCGATTAGAAGAAAAGAGGTTCCGTCTAAATATTCGGAAGGGGTTTTTTACAGTGAGAGCTGTGAAGATGTGTAATTTTCTCCCTGAATCAGTTGTACTGGCCGATACATTAGATAGCTTTAAAAAGGGGTTGAATGGCTTTTTAGCAAGTGATGGAATACAGGGTTATGGAAGATAGCTCATAGTACAAGTTGATCCAGGGACTAGTCTGATTGCCATTGAAAAAAATTTTGGAGAGGCTTCATATGGGGTGTTTTGGCTTCCTCCGGATCAACTGGCAGTTAGGCAGGTTAAAAAAAAGTTAAAAGGTTAAACTTGATGGATGTGTGTCTTTTTTCGACCTAACTTACTATGTTAACCTATATGTGTATTGGTGATCTAAACGATAATTGACGTTTACCATTTATCTCCTCCCTGTGATTTTTACCCCCGTTTTTTTGTTATTAAAGGGATCCTGTCATGGGAAAACATGTTTTTTTCAAAACACATCAGTTAATAGTGCTACTCCAGCAGAATTCTGCACTGAAATCCATTTCTCAAAAGAGCAAACAGATTTTTTTATGTTCAATTTTGAAATCTGACACGGGGCTAGACATTTTGTCAATTTCCCAGCTGCCCCTGGTCATGTGACTTGTGCCTGCACTTTAGGAGAGAAATGCTTTCTGGCAGGCTGCTGTTTTTCCTTCTCAATGGAACTGAATGTCTCGGTGAGACATGGGTTTTCACTATTGAGTGTTGTTCTTAGATCTACCAGGCAGCTGTTATTTTGTGTTAGGGAGCTGTTATCTTCTGGTTACCTTCCCATTGTTCTTTTGTTTGGCTGCTGGGGGGGAAAGGGAGGGGGTGATATCACTCCAACTTGCAATACAGCAGTAAAGAGTGGTTGAAGTTTATCAGAGCACAAGTCACATGACTTGGGGCAGCTGGGAAATTGACAATATGTCTAGCCCCATGTCAGATTTCAAAATTGAATATAAAAAAAAATCTGTTTGCTCTTTTGAGAAATGTATTTCAGTGCAGAATTCTGCTGGAGCAGCACTATTAATTGAAAAAGAATTTCCCCCATTACAGTATCCCTTTAAAGTCACATTGCTTTATATGTAAATGTTCACACTGGTTATTAATTGGTTGTAGATAAGCTTGTTGCTAATTTTGGGTAACTATTCTGCTAGTCTTTCTTTAATTGACAATGATCCGTTTGTTCTTAGTTCCTAAATAAAATGTATGAACTCTCACTGATTTTATTTTAGTTTATAATGTCATAGGAGATAAACTACTCCAATCTTAAAAATACTCCAGGAACCATGTTTTCCTTTTATCCAGGAAGACTTCCTAGAATAGCACAGGGACTTTGTTGACCTGAAAAAAAAAGCTCTATTCAGATTATTGTAACATATCTTGTGGCAGAGAGTTCCAGAGAAAAGCAGAAGCCCGAGAGAAGTCTTGTAGACGAGAATGGGCAGAAGTGACCAGAGGAGAAGTGAGGCGAAGATCAGAAGCAGAGCGTAGGTTTCGTGAAGGAGTGTTTTTGGAGATTAGAGATGAAATATAGGGAGGGGTTTCATTATTAAGGGCCTTGAATGTAAGTGTAAGTAATTTGAATTTGATTCTAGAAGAGATTGGGAGCCAGTGAAGGGACATACATATGGGAGCAGCTGATGTTGAGCGGCGAGCTAGATGAATGAGTCTAGCGGCCGCGTTTAGAATAGATTGGAGTTGTGAAAGGTGACTTGTTGGAATACCTGTGAGGAGTAAGTTGCAGTAATCAAGGCGGGAGATGATGAGAGACTGAATCAGTGTTTTAGTTGATTCTGAACTGAGATAGGGTCGTATTCGAGCAATGTTGCGCAGTTGAATACGGCAAGATTTTGCAAGTGTTTGAATGTGTGGTGAAAAAGACAGATGAGAGTCTAAGATGACTCCTAGGCAGCGTGCCTGTGTGGTGGAATGAAAGGTGGTGTTGTTTATGGTATAGTAACATAATAAGTTAGGTTGAAAATAGACACATGTCCATCAAGTTCAACCTTTTAACTCTATTTTAACCTGCCTAACTTCTAGTTGATCCAGAGGAATGCAAAAAACCCATCCGAAGCCTCTCCAGTTATGCCTCAGAGGGGGAAAAAATTCCTTCCTTACTCTAAAATGACTAGTCCCTGGATCAACTTGTACTATGAGCTATCTTTCATAACCCTGTATTCCCTCACTCAGGACTGGACTGGGATTCAAAAGAGGCCCTTGCATTCCTAGTACACAGAGGTCCAAGCAGCCCCCACCAGCCCACTTAGTAGTCACTTTCTGTCACTTTCTATGGCAACTTACAGCAGCCCCTCTTTCGATTTCAAAATGTTGGGTATGCTAAAAACTAAGGTTAAATGTCATTAAAGGTTTAAGTATTACTTCCCATCTCAAAGAGTGTGTATAGTTCAAAATGTATTGATTGGAATACAAAGCAACCATTCTTCCATCATATCATATTTTAACTGCATGGGACAGTAGTTGAGATTTAGGGTTCTTAGCAGATTAAGAACATATTAAGAAATGCAAATTTGCATATACATCTGTTTTAGGTAGGAATTTATAGCAATATAAATACAGATATCTAAGGGTAACCCTTACCATAGGGGCATAAACAAATATCTAAGGGTAAACATTACCATAGGGGAAGATTAACAGCCGTGAAATAGAACTGAATTCTACATTGTTTCAAGAGTCAGAAGAAACAGAAAAGCTTTCAGCTGCAAATATATTTAGAAAACTGTTAAATCCTCTGATAATTGTACATTGAGAAGTTTTTTATAATTAAATTGACCTCCATTCTGCCTAAACTTTAAGAAACAAGCAGTAAGAGCACAGGAAATATTTAGTTCTATCTCACCGGCAATGTGGCACTAAGTGGAAATACATGGATATCTTCAAGCGTGAACCCAGAGGAAGTCTGATGAAACATTTTGGAAATGCCATGCTGTATCCTGCTTTTCACAATTATCTGGCTGTGCCAGTGGAAAGGCATTGTTTTCCCTCCCATTTTTGGTTGTTTTATTGAGGTTAAACAGTTTTATCTGATATTTAAACGTGCATTAATGAAGACATAGAACTGAAAATGGTCTTTTAGGAAGACTCAGACTAGAATACACATAATATATCTCCATTTATGTTATCTTTTGCAGTTATTTCTATACAGATGAAAATGCACATCAGTACCACTGGTTTTCCTTCTGTAGTTTCTGATCGTCTTCTTCCTCCTGTGTTCTGTCTGCCCTGCTTGTTTTTTCCCTTTGGTTAAAGAATTCTTGCCTTCCTCTCCAATCAGGCCCGGACTGTGGGTTCTGGCAAATGCCAGAGAGGCTGCTGTAAGGCCCCATAGACAGTTACTATATATAGTGGGCTGGTGGAGGACTATTTGGGAACTTGGAATGCCAGGGCCTATTTTGACTCCCAGTCCAGACCTGTCTCCAATATTTTTTATACACTCTTCCTCTCCTTATCCCCGCCCCCTGTATTTTTCTTTTACATTTTTATTTTCACTGTTCCTCTCTCTGCCGCTTCTTGCTTTTTGACGTGATTACTTTAGTCAATCATATCTAAACTTGTGAAACTAATATACACCTGCCCATCACTAGCACAATAATGTGTTTATGTTTGTGTAGAGGGGGCGGAGATGGAGTGTGTATTTGTTGACATTCCGGGAGTTAGTATTTGTTTTCAGAAAAAGAAAACCCCTTGTTTAAAGGAACATTATGCTGCTTAGTTGGGAATTTTGAAAGCAAAAATTTATTTAATATAGCAAAACAAAGGTAAAACAAGGGTATTCCCATTCAGAGGCAAGCTGCTACTTTTGTGCCACTAGTAACTGTTAAATGCTTACTCGGGGGTTACTACCTCTAAACAGAATTATTTTGGCAATATGTCCGTATAGATATGAAAAATAGAATGCAAAATCAATTTTTACCGGTAAGTACAGCAGAAATAGTCTGAAAATCATACAAATCAAAGGTTCTGACTTTATTAGCTGTGGCCAGCTTTACATTGTTCTGCACCTCAGGCACAAGCTAACTTCCACTTAGGCATTCTGACTTAGCTCATAGCAACACAAATCCTAGTTGTGCCTATATGGTCATTTAAATGACACAATTATTCTAAATGGAATTGTTTCCTAATCGCTCCCAACCAATATGTTTTATGGAACATGTGAAATGTATTTGTGTGAATCATATGGCAATAACTCTGTAGCTAAAGAGACTACAGTTACAAATTACATTGAAAGCGTCAGTCCCTCTTAGTCAGTGATTCTCCAACTGCTAACTGGGTCCCGGGGGGGGGGGGATTGTGGTGAAATTTGTTGGGGCTACACCACACAGGGATATTTTAAGCTTTGAAGCTCGAGTCAGGGACACAACACCCTAAATAGTTGCCATAGAATGCATACCTGCCAACTGTCCCATTTTTAGAGGGACAGTCCCTCTTTTGACAGCTCAACCTACAGTCCCTCATTTGTACTGGAAAGTCCAGTTTTTCTCTGCAGTGAACAGCTAGAAAAAGAAACAAAGTTTCTAACTTAATTGGCTTTTGGCAGAGAGCCCAGAACAGCCACAGCAGCTGATACGATACTTTTGTAACAATTTCTAGATAAGGAAAAACGTAATTGTAACAATATAAGATAACAGGCCCCTTGGGAAAAGTTAGACTCACAGCTTAAAGGGCAATTCACCTTCATTAGCAAAACTGCAATAACTGAAAAAAAAAAAATATAAAACTATGTTGAAACTTTCATAACCTGCCAAATTTTGTAAAATGAACATGGTAATTAGGGAGTGTGGCCACAAAAATGGGCATGTTCAAAACAATTTGTGGCGCGATACGCGCAGCAACTTTTTTGTCACTTTTTTTATTTCCAAAATGTTGGGAGGTATGAAATGGAAAGTAAGTTTAGTTGAAAAAAGACACATATCCATCAAGTTTAACCTTTTATGTCTATATAAAGTCTACCTAACTGCTAGTTAATCCATAGAAAGGGAAACACATCTCAAATTTATCTCAGAAGGGGAACAAATCTCTGTTTACTCAAAAATGAGTAAATAAAACATCAGATTGTTTATTAAATGGTCCTCCTCTTATATATGTATACATAGTTATCATATCTCATCTTAAGAGCCAAATCTCCATCATTAAGAACCCCGTCCTGGACAGTCTTTCTACATAACTGAGACTTTCCATAGCCTTGAACTCTTTCTAATTCAATAATATCCCATTTGAGCACTGGAGTGGAGACCAAAACTGCACAGCATATTTTAGATGGGGCCTTACCAGTTCTTTGTAAAGTGTAAGACACGCCCCTCCCGAAAAACTGTCCCCCTTTTAATACAAAAGAAAAATGTTCCAGACGGCACTCCGGATAAGTATAAAGAGGTATCTTTATTGTGTCATGGTGGGTAACATCATCGCCTTACGTGTTTCAGGAAAGCATTCATCGTTTCCTTAAATAGTTGATGTGAACCCCTAGTGGGCTAAACATCAAACAGTTGAATGTTTTAAAAGAAGATAAATAAGTTGAATATATATATATATATATATATATATATATATATATATATATATATATATATATATATATATATATATATATATATATATAACATGAGTTAGACACTTGCACTCTGAATCAGTCTTCCATAAACGTGGGTGCAGGGTCAAAGTATTTATGTAAAGTTCAAGAGGACGGGCACTCCTTGGTTAGTGAACCAAAAATATCTTTATTTTTCAAACTTATGCATCCAACGTTTCGACCCACATTAGGGCCTTTATCAAGGACAAAATACAAGTGTGCTGGTGAGAATTTAAATCTGTGTAGCCCCTCCCAGTGTTACAAAGGCACCAATCATGAAAGCATATAAATCCACATTGCATATAATCAGCCATTGGTGAAAAAAATGTGCAATATCTTAGCTCACCATGTGATGTCGCTGTTGAGTGAATAAAGTGATTTTCTTTTTCAGAAAAAGTCCATTCAGTAGAAAACATCCTTCCCTGTGCAACCTGTAAATTTACATACATTACTTTGTGTCTCTGTTATCTGAAGCGACAGATACACTTTGTAACAATGTTAGCATCAATCATCTGTTTCAATAAAAGATATACAAACTTACTATACATTGTGCTGTCATTTCTAAACTACCTGCGTTCATTGAATTATAAAAAGCAATTCAAGACCAACTGTCCGTTTAACCCATTCGGTGCAACACAATTCAATTCATGTATCCAGTAAGCCTCACGTTGGAGTAGTACTCTGTCAAAGTCTCCTCCTCCAGCCCTCACAGGAACATGCTGAATTGGCATGCATCTGAAAGCAGCCGGGCTATGCTTGGCCTCAGCCCAATGCTTAGCCACCAGTTGCTGTGTGATATCCTGTTTAGTGATGGGCGAATTTGTGGCGTTTCGCTTCGCCGAAAAATTTGCGAAATTTGCGTAACGGCGAAAAATTCGCGAAACGGCACCGGCGTCTCGTTTTTTACGCCGGCGCCCGTTTTTCTCGACGCCGGCGCCCGTTTTTCTCGACGCCGGCGCTGTTTTTTTCCCGCAAATTTTCGCGGGCGTTTTGCGAATTTATTCGCCTGCCGCAAATCGCGCAAATTAACCGCGAATTCGCCCCTGGCGAATAAATTCGCCCATCACTAATCCTGTTTTTTGCCTTTTTCTTTTTTATCCTTGTCATCTCTGTCTGGACCTATGCATCCCAATTCGCTCCTTGAGCTGCCTTATTGTTTTTCCACAATAAATGAGGCTACAGGGACACTTTATAATGTACACCACCATTGTGGTGGTGCATGTCATCCTCTGTTTTATGGCATATTTCTTGCCTGTGTGCGGGAGTGTGAAGCTGGTGCCTAGAATTAAACTGCTGCACATGACACATCCGCTGCATTTAAACACACCAGGGCGCTGTGTAAGGAAGTGCTGTTTCTGGGGCTTCACATATTTATCAATAGGATCTGAGGGACTCAGTGTCTCTTTAAAGGGATACTGTCATGGGGAAAAAAAAATTCCAAAATGAATCAGTTAATAGTGCTGCTCCAGCAGAATTCTGCGCTGAAATCCATTTCTCAAAAGAGTAAACAGATTTTTTTATATTCAATTTTAAAATCTGACATAGGGCTAGACATATTGTCAATTTCCCAGTTGCCCCAAGTCATGTGACTTGTGCTCTGATACTTCAATAACCCTTTACTGCTGTACTGCAAGTTGGAGTGATATCACCCCCCTCCCTTTTCCCCCCCAGCAGCCAAACAAAAGAACAATGGGAAGGTAACCAGATAGCAGCTCCCTAACACAAGATAACAGCTGCCTGGTAGATCTAAGAACAACACTCAATAGTAAAAACCCATGTCTCACTGAGACACATTCAGTTACATTGAGAAGGAAAAATAGCAGCCTGCCAGAAAGCATTTCTCTCCTAATGTGCAGGCACAAGTCACATGACCAGGGGCAGCTGGGATTTCAAAATTGAATATAAAAAAATCTGTTTGCTCTTTTGAGAAATGGATTTCAGTGCAGAATTCTGCTGGAGTAGCACTATTAACTGATGCGTTTTGAAAAAAACATGTTTTCCGATGACAGCATCCCTTTAAGATTTCTACCTCTCCTATTGCTGAATTTGGGATTTTGGGGCAATTTTTTATGCAAGTTCTCAGAGTCATCACTCATCGCTATGCAGGTCCAAGATCTGAGTCCACTTCCTGCAGAAGTGAGGCAGGTGTAGAGGCCACACGTGATCTGTTAATTAATAATGCACTTTATAAAGGACCACCCATTGAATTTGCAACGTCATTATTGAGCTTTATTCTATACAACAATTACTTTAAATTTAAAGACCAATTTTTCATACAGCGGACAGGGACCGTTATGGGTTCAATGGTGGCTCCGGCATATGCAAACGCATACATGTATATTTATGAAAATGACAAAGTTTTGGCACATCCGCTATTCAGACGATATGGTGCCTTCTACAGGCGCTATATCGATGATGTGTTCTTTATATGGTTGGGCTCTGTTGTTGAACTGGAAGAGTTTGTCAACCAGTTAAATGCATTGTCTAGTCTAGTGAAATTCACCTTGAAATATGGTTTGGACTGTATAGACTTTCTGGATGTGAAAGTCTATAAAGAAAATGATAAACTGCATACTTGTATCTATGTGAAGCCAACCGATAGAAACACTTTAGTACACTATCATAGCAATCACCCTAGGCACTTATTAAATTCTTTGCCTAAATTGCAAATGCTCAGAGTGATCCGAATTGATAGTGATCCATGTAAAAGAGAAAATGATTTGGTCACTATGTCCCATAAATTTCTGCAAAGAGGGTATCCCCCCAAATTGATACAGGAGACAAAGGAATGGGCCCTAGCATTAAATCGGGAGGAAGTGTTGTCTGAGAATATGGGTGCAAGAAAGAATACGGATGGTGGTAATCATATGTATTATGTGAGTCAGTATGGGGCGTCGACAGGCCATGTCGGCAGTGTGTAAAAAGGCACTGGTCGTTAGTGCATAGGGATGAGAACTTGCATAAAAAATTGCCCCAAAATCCCAAATTCAGCAATAGGAGAGGTAGAAATCTTAAAGAGACGCTGAGTCCCCAGATCCTATTGATAAATATGTGAAGCCCCAGAAACAGCACTTCCTTACACAGCGCCCTGGTGTGTTTAAATGCAGCGGATGTGTCATGTGCAGCAGTTTGATTCTAGGCACCAGCTTCACACACCCGCACACAGGCAAGAAATATGCCATAAAACAGAGGATGACATGCACCACCACAATGGTGGTGTACATTATAAAGTGTCCCTGTAGCCTCATTTACTGTGGAAAAACAATAAGGCAGCTCAAGGAGCGAATTGGGATGCATAGGTCCAGTATACGGGCTGCATTAAACCCAGACAGGGATGACAAGGATGAAAAAGAAAAAGGTAAAAAACAGGATATCGCACAGCAACTGGTGGCTAAACATTGGGCTGAGGCCAAGCATAGCCCGGCTGCTTTCAGATGCATGCCAATTGAGCATGTTCCTGTGAGGGCTAGAGGAGGAGACTTTGACAGAGTACTACTCCAACGTGAGGCTTACTGGATACATGAATTGAATTGTGTGGCACCCAGGGCCGCCATCAGGGGGGGACAAGCGTACCGGGCCCGGGCATGAAGGGGGGCCCAGCAGCGCTGCATTTTTTGAAGATCCGGGCCCCCCTTACGAGCGCCCGAGCCGTACGTCTTGCCTCTTGCGTTGCCGAATGCGGAAGTACCGAAAAGCCGCAGCCGATGCGCCGAAAAGACCCGAAGTCATGGAAAAAGCCGAAGTCCCGAAGCGCCGAAAAGACCCGAAGTCACGAAGCGCCGAAAAGACCCGAAGTCACGAAAACAGCCGAAGCCGAAGTCCTGAAGCAGCGCAAAGACCCAAAGTCACAAAAACAGCCGAAATTGAATTCCTGAAGCGGTGAAAAGACCTGAAGTCACGAAAGGAGGCGAAGTTGAAGTACTGAAGCCATGAGTTCAATTCTACTGAACACCAGTTTGTGTGTGTTTTTTTTTTTTTAATCCCTTGGCCACCAATGTTTATTTTAATATTCTATAGGCCCCTGCCACCAATCTTTTTTTTAAAACATTTTTTTTGGGGCCCCAATTTTTTTTTTAACTCGTAAGGGGCCCCTTGTCACAATTGTTTTTTTTTGTTGTCTGCCCCAATTTTTTTTAACTTGTAAGGGGGCCCCTGCCACCATTTTTTTTTTTTTTCAAAAAAATTTTTTTTTACATTTTTTTTGGGGTCCCAATTTGTTTTTAACTTATAAGGGGGCCCCTGCTGCCAATGTTTTGTTTTTTTTTCAAAAAAAAATAATTTTTTTTGCAAATTTTATTTTGGGGCCCCAATTTGTTTTTAACTTATAAGGGGGCCCCTGGCACCAATGTTTTTTTTTTTTTCAATTTTTTTTTTGGGGCCCCAATTTGTTTTTAACTTATAAGGGGGCCCTGCCACCAGTTTTTTTTTTCAAAAAAATTTTTTTTTAACTTTTTTTTTTGGGATCCCAATTTGTTTTTAACTTATAAGGGGGCCCCTGCCGCCGATGTTTGTTTTTTTTAGGTTTTTTTTACATTTTTTTGTTGGGGCCCCAATTTTTTTTAACTTATAAGGGGGCCCCTGCAACCAATGTTTTTTTTTGTTGTTTTTTTTTAAAAAAAAATAAATTTTTTTTGGCGGCCCCAATTTTTTTTAACTTGTAAGGGGGCCCCTGCCACCAGTTTTTTTTTTTCAAAAAAATTTTTTTTTTACATTTTTTTTGGGGTCCCAATTTGTTTTTAACTTATAAGGGGGCCCCTGCCGCCAATGTTTGTTTTTTTTTAGGTTTTTTTTTACATTTTTTTTGTTGGGGCCCCAAGTTTTTTTTAACTTATAAGGGGGCCCCAGCCACCAATGTTTTTTTTTTTAAAAAAAAAAAGATTTTTATAAATTTTTTTTTTTGGGGCCCCAATTTTTTATAAGGGGGCCCTGACCATCAATAGCTTTTTACAACTTGTGTGGGGGTTACTTTTTTAGCGCTGATGTCTGTGTGGTCTTTTAACTGCGATGTGGAGTGGGCGAGATATGGGGTGGAGCTTGGTCATCAGTGTGGGCGGGGCCCAGGGGGCCCCAAAAATTTTGTTGTACGGGGCCCCGTGATTTCTAATGGCGGCCCTGGTGGCACCGAATGGGTTAAACGGACAGTTTGTCTTGAATTGCTTTTTATAATTCAATGAACGCAGGTAGTTTAGAAATGACAGCACAATGTATAGTAAGTTTGTATATCTTTTATTGAAACAGATGATTGATGCTAACATTGTAACAAAGTGTATCTGTCGCTTCAGATAACAGAGTAACAAAGTAATGTATGTAAATTCACAGGTTGCACAGGGAAGGATGTTTTTTACTGAATGTACTTTTTCTGAAAAAGAAAATCACTTTATTCACTCAACCAGGGGTGATTCTGGCCTTTCTGCTGCCTGAGGCGAAAGCATGGCAATGCGCCCCGTGCCATGCCCAAGCCCCGTCCCATATCACACCCCAAGCCACACCACCACACACCATGCCTTTCTCATACAGGATAGGTAAATTACCTTTAATGTGTTACCCCACTATGCTTCTCTGAATAGTACTCCTACTTTCATACTACCTTAGTCTAAATTCAGCTCCTCATCATAGTTCATAAAGTGTAAAAATTACAAGGATTATAAAAGGCCTTCCCATTCAGTGCTTGAAGGGATATTATCATAGGAAAACATGTTTTTTTCAAAACACATCAGTCTGCACTAAAATCTGTTTCTCAAAAGAAACTGATTTTTTTTTAAATTTAATTTTGAAATCTGACATGGGGCTAGACATGTCAATTTTCCAGCTGCCCCCAATCATATGACTTGTGCTCTGATAAACTTCAGTCACTCTTTACTGCTGTACTGCAAATTGGAGTGATATTACTATATATAAGAACAGCACTCAATAGTAAAATCCAGGTCCCACTGTGACACATTCAGTTACACTGATTAGGAGAAACAACAGCCTGCCAGAAAGTAGTTCCACCCTAAAGTGCTGGCTCTTTCTGAAAGCACATGACCAGGCAAAATGACCTGAGATGGAACCTACACACCAATATTACAACTAAAAAAATACACTTGTTGGTTAAGGAATGAAATTTTATATTGTAGAGTGAATTATTTGCAGTGTGAACAGTGTAATTTAGAAATAAAAACTACACCATAAACATCATGACAGAATCCCTTTACAGTACCATATAATACATATGAATGTTTTTAAGTGGAATGTTAATAAATTACTGCAAAAGCAAGCACACCTTGCCCCTGGTAACATAAATCCATAGACAGCAACAATAAGATCTCTTACCACAGCCCCAAGCAGCAGCAAGCAGGAGCGCACACTTCTATCAGTACAGCTTACACATGAGATAAGAAATACAGGGGCTCAGGCAGTCCAATCTTCCCACACATTACTCACTATTACCGGCTGCAGTTACAGAAGGCTGAGGCAAGAGACCATATGGCAACGGCTATGAATTTACGTTAATGGGGGCAAGGTTAGGCATCACTTTATTTACCGTTGTCTTCCTTGTGTGCTGGCACTGTTGTTCCTCACAAAACTCCTTGCAAATTCCCCTGCGTTTCGTCTCCTGCGGGCCCCAGGGGTGTGCACCGTGCAGGCAGCGGTGGGCCCCCTCCCTAATTACTGACCAGTTCGGTGCACTTCTGAACTTATTAAGGCCCCGGCTGACACAATGTTTATTATAATATAATACAATGCAAATTATTACGAGCAACGGCCTAGTGCCCATCAAGTCTGGGCCCAGTGGGTTTTCTCCCAGGGCCTTGGCAGGCTAGTCCGACCCTGCATATGCGCAGAGCTGGTGACGTCACGTAAGCAGGACGCATCAAATGTGCAGGTACGCATGTGACACCGCACAGGACAAGTGAGGCCAGCAGCAGCAGGAGCCAGGAGGGAACTGACTGACAGTGCATTACGCCACCCACAAGCACCCCTGATTACAGGTTCAGTAACTGCCCACATTGTGTAAAAAAGCAGTCTATTACAGTGGCTAAAATGCCGCCCCTTGTATTAACCCCAATATTGCCGCCTGAGGCGAGATTCTCAGGCTGCCTCATTATAGAAGCACCCCTGCACTCAACAGCGACATCACATGGTGAGCTAAGATATTGAACATTTTTTTCACCAATGGCTGATTATATGCAATGTGGATTTATATGCTTTCATGATTGGTGCCTTTGTAACACTGGGAGGAGCTACACAGATTTAAATTCTCACCAGCACACTTGTATTTTGTCCTTCATAAAGGCCCTAATGTGGGTCGAAACGTTGGATGCACAAGTTTGAAAAATAAAGATATTTTTGGTTCACTAACCAAGGAGTGCGGGTCCTCTTGAACTTTATATATACAGTGGCGGAACTACTGGGGGAGCAGGGGGTGCGAGTGGACCCGCACCCCCTCAGGGCCCCCCGGCAGCCCGCTCGCCAGTAAAAATCCGTTGTGTACGGAGGGGGGGCGGGGCCCGGCTGCGCGTCACGCACCAGGGCCCGCCCCCCTCTAGTTCCGGCAATGTATATATATATATATATATATATATATATATATATAATCTACAAACCAGCTAATTCCCTATGGGCCAGACTGTAAATTATATCCTTATAAACGGCGCGTTATTGCGTCAGAACGCGCCGTTTATATCTTAAAGAGACAGCAATCATTACTGGCGTGCTGTCCCTGAAGCTTCTCCTCCAGCTTCGCATCACATTCCCCCCCTCCTCCTCCTCCTCCTCCTCCTCCTCCCTCTCCCTCCCTTACTTCAAACAGTCGCTACTCCTTCTTCACTACGGCTGTAGCCTTCCCTCTCACTGCCTCCCAGGTCTTGCGCCCTCTGCCGATGCTTCCTCAGAGTCTTTCTCTTCCGCTCCCCCTCCATTTCCTGTCACGCTCCCTCTGTGTCTCTCTTCCGCCCCGCCCCCTTAATCTCCGGTTACACTGACAGAGTCTCTCTCCGTCTTTCAACCCCCCACCTCATCTACGGGCCGGCATTGAAACTACAGTTCATGTCAAATCTGGAAAACAAATGGTCCGATTCTAAGGAGAGCACGGATTTATAGGTGGTTACTATATCTTGAAGCATGGAAAGGCTAGAAGCTAGGTAATCTGCCATGATATTGCTCACGTGCACAACCCCCCTATCACAGAACATTAGCTTTGGGAGCCCAGCAACACCATTGAGAGTTTGAGAGCCGCTTCCTCTTTGCAGTTGCAATTTTTTAAAAATTCATGCGGTGATCCTCGATCTCTCTCCCTCTTCCACTCACCCCTCCATCTCCTGTCACGCTCCCTCTGTTCCTCCCACTTCACTATGGTTTTGTTCTACCGGTCGCTCCCCACCTCCATCTATAAATCTCCGGTCAACAACATGTCTTGCTCACTCTGTCCTACCGGCCCAAAGTCCCTCTGCCTCTCCAACTCCCACATTCACCATCAATCTCCTGTCTGTATTGCTCACACTGCTGCTTTAACCCTTTGTTCTTCTGTGCCCGTGCACTTTCCACTCTCTATCTCTTTTCCCTTTCCTCCACTGCAACAGCCTGCAGAAATATGGCATATATAGTCAGCATGCCACAGTCACTCATATCAAAGGAGGACAAAAATGCAGCTACAACACAGGTACAGGGACTATGTAAAGCATAGGGGAAAATGGAACGGAAATAAACTGAAGTGTGCATAGATTATGTGTATGTGTAGATTATAATGAATAATGCACCCACTACCGAAATTTATAAAGATATTTGTAGTCACCTCGGAGTTACGTGACCTGTATAAAAGCACTCGGCCTGCGGCCTCGTGCTTTTATATGGTCACGTAACTCCTCGGTGACTTGTAATATCTTTATAAATTACGGTAGGGGGTGCATTATCCACTATATATATATACCCAATTTTAAAAATCAGTACTTTTGGATTTACCTGGAATTTAAAGGGGAAGTACTTTAAATGTGGTGAAATGAATTAATATATAAGAAATTAATAAAGATATAAGGCTGCTATAGGTCTGTTATTATCATGGATATTAAACCGTAATTCTGAGAACTCTAAATAGTGTGTTGTATGAATATTTATATGGACAATGGGAGAGGAGAGAAAACATGAGGAGAAAAAGATTCTTTTATTCTACTTTCTTCTTACTTCTTAACTTGACTGAATGTCGAGGATGTATACACACATAAGTATGGTCAAAGAACATGTTAATATAGGTATGCAAGATCATGCCTGGTATTCAGGCCTGCCCTTTATGTATTCTAGTGTCCAAATTAAAAATCCAAAAAGCTTCTCTCAGATTTAAAGGGCGTAAAATATCCCCACCCCTGGGTGGAATCTTGACCTGTTCGATAATTTTTACTCCCAAATCCCCTTTTAATACTGCTCAAAACCTTGTTTGCTCTTGCAACTGCTACCTGGCTTTGCTTGGTACACCTAACTTTATTTTCTGAAGCACACCTCCTGCATGCATTCACACACAGCGGAGCAGAAGTGGAGGTTAGGGATGTCGCGGACTGTTCGGCGGCGAACTTGTTCGCGCGAACATCGGCTGTTCGCGTCCGCCGCAAGTTCGCGAACGTCGCGCGACGTTCGCCAATAGGCGTTCGCGTCAAAATCGTTCGACCATTCGATCGCTAAAATCGAACGATTTTCGTTCGATTCGAACGAAAATCGTTCGATCGAACGATTAAAATCCTTCGATCGTTCGAATCGAACGATTTTCGGATGTTCGAAGTTCGCGAACTGTTCGCGAACTGTTCGCATTTTTTGCCGGTGTTCGCGAACGGCGTTCGCGAACACATTATCGGCGGTTCGCTACATCCCTAGTGGAGGTCAGCCAAAACACACAAAAGGGGGCATCTTTGTGCCGACCTCTGTTGTGTGTGTGTGCACGTAGGTGAAAGTGGCTCAGATAAATGAAGTAAGGGCACGGAGCTGAACTGCTTCTCTCAGCCTGCAAAAACAGGCTATAGAAAGTAGCGGAGCCTTCAGATTGTCTGCCAAAGCCTTAAAGTGATACTGACACTAAAAATTAGACATATTAAAAGTTACCTATAGGTCATTTTAATTGTTTTTTGCTGATAGTCCTGCTTTTATAAGTAATTGTTACTTGAAGTTCCTAAACCTGAATGTTTAGCCAACCTGCCTCAGCCTCTCACCTGTCTCAGTCTCATCAGTTAGAGTTTCTAATGCTAACGGACTACTGCTGCACAAATATGGCAGCACCCTCGTAGAGGAATAGGGTAGTAATAAAGGTAATGTAAAAGAATCAGGCAAATACTTTTATGGCAAAAGTATAAATAGCATTCAAAGACAATGTTATGATAGATAATAAAAAATGTTATTTTCTGATGTCAGTATCTCTTTAAGACTAGAGTGGTCTGAGATCCATATATACAATGTATGCAGTAAAAGAAAATCAAGTATTAGTTAAACGTGCACATGATGAAAAAGAAACAGTTTTCAACAGACATTTTGGAATTTGGATTTGTAATCTCATAGAAACAGGGCATTCTGCACCTCCTGCATTTTAAGTATTATTATATCATTTGTATATTTGACATGTTCACACTTCTGTTGTACAGTGCTGGGGATTTTGCTTCATAAATACATTATCATAATAATAAATATCACAATAAGCAAAGTTTTCCCATGCTACTTTATAACCTCCCCAGAGTTCAGTACTTTTACAGGCATTGGATTAGTTAGGTTTGTCCTGAAATGTCAGTGTGTAACAGTTCCCAGCGAAACAGAATCTCAGCCAAAGTGACAATCTGGCAGTGACATCTGCATGTGACTGCCAGTGAGGATGAAGGAACCAAAAAAGAAGGCACTTGCAACATTTTATCTACATATTAGATCTCATGTCGATACTACCTGTGCCTCACCAAGCAAAAATAAAATAGTTACTGGAGTCATCCATTACTGTAGTTACTTTTGCTTCACTTATTATCTTTCTGGTTTCATTCATCTCCCCAACTTCCCAAGCACCTATCTCTCTGTTTCAGTGCACTGTGCACTAGGATGAAGCCCAGCAACAGATCAGTCACTTTCAGTGTACCAGGCATTGTCATAGTTTAAACAGTCATCATGAGAAAATGGTTCTGTGATGATTTTTTGTGTGTTTTTCAGTGTAGCAAAAAGTCGGTTTAGTATTTCCACTGTTGTACTGGTGTTGGACTAGATGTAATACCTAAACTGAGGAAGAGCAGACATAACAGCCTTATTTGGAAAGATTCTAGCTTGAAATGCCAAGGCCAACTGCTGTTTGAATATATACAGCATATATAAGCCTAACAGGACAGGAAGAGAATTACCATCTCTTTATCCAAATCTTCTGTATTCTTAAAATGATCCAGAGCTTTTACTGTAATACCATGTGACAAACACAAAAATGTGTGAATAAAGCAATAAACACTTTCAGTTCACACTTGTCTGAATTTCTTTATACATTCTCTATGGTGTTGCTCGAGAGAATCTGTTCCTATAGGTACTGAACCTGTAATCACCCTAATGTCTCAATAGTGTTTTTTTCTATTGCTGACCTGCATCAGGGGAGGGTAAAATTACTCATTTATACTACGGTAGACACAGAGGAAACAAATGAGCATATTTCCACTTAAATATGTGTGTGATAATAGCTTAACTGATTTTTTTTTGCGGAATGTGTCCAGTTTACTTCAGTAGAACATCATTAGAGCAGATCCATCTGTTTATGTCCGTAAGATTCACTGCTCTATAATGGTGTGTGGAGAATCTATTCACAGAGGCAAACAGTATGGCAGCACAAGGGAATGCAGATATCAGTGTACTGTGCACTTTTTAACCATGGCATACTTTCTGATTTTTGTGAATATGAACATATGAGAATCACTTCTTACTTGCTTGGGGTATATGAAAAGATAAATAATATTTTTGTATGGCCACAGGCATAGAAACAAGTTCCTCTCTATTTCTTTCGAAATAAAGAGGCCCACATAACACAGAAACCCCTAATATATCCATCACAGTTACCTATTTCTTCAAAAAGTATGATTAAATGCCATTTTATATGCTGAAATTGAGCTGTTTAACAGTTCTTCTCTTTCTGCATCATTTGAAATCCTGGCAGGGAAGGAGGGACTAAAACGCAGATGTTACACATTGTAACAACTTCTCCACAGCTTACAGACAGCATGAAGGAACTGTATAACACACACTCACAATGCATTGCACTGTGATGTCCTTTCTATAATGAAATCACGTGTGCAGGGAATTGTGGGGTTTGGAGGCTAAGCCGGCTAAGGACAGCTGGCTGTTGATACAAAGTAATAGTAGTCAGTCAGCTCAGCAAAGTAGTCAGTCAGATGAGCAGGGGGCTAGGCTTAGGGAACTGTCATAAACCATTAAAAATCATGAAAAGTCTGCATATTTTTTAATTGATGTATATTGCAAAATTGCTGGAAACTATGTTTACCTTTCAAAAAGCTTAAGTTATGTTTTTGTGGAGTTCCCCTTTAAACTAACTTAATACATTTTTACCTGATTACTCGCTTTAGTGTCAGCTCTCTGTTCTGGGCCTGTTCATTAGACATCATAATAAAATCTGTGTTTGCTGAGCTGCAGTCATAATTAACCTCTAAATTGCCATAGAGTTTGCATTTTCACAAATGAAAACTGATCTTTTGCTATTGAACAGAACGTGTCAAGCTAAGGTTATTAGATTTTTTTTTAAAACCTTTTAGCATTGATTTTACAAACTCTGATGTTGTATTACATACCTTCCTAATGCCATTCCAAGATTTTGGAAGGACTGCATATCCTATTATAAATAATATTTATTTACAAAATGTCAAATAATCAGCAATACTGTACAATAGAATGCAGTATACATTAAACATACATTTATTTATAAATACAGACCAGTACAGAAGGTACAGAGGAACCTGCTCATAGTCTTAGTCTTTAAACCTAAGGTGGTCATTACCAGGCAAATTCAAGCTGCCAAGATCCGCCTATGCCCTTTCGGATCTAGTTGATACAGTCCTCTCTGTGATCGCTTCTGTTCCTACTATTGTAATCTGATCATGGCCAGCTTTATAGTGTAAAGGAGAATGGGGCTTGGGTATACATTATAGAAAGCATGTACAGTATTAAGCAAACAGGATGAGTATTTATTGATTTCTGGAGTAGGTCAATCCCCTCCCTTCTGCATCTTTTGCCCCGGCATGGCCTGTCAGTGGTCACATCAGGAAGATATATGATTTTGCATTTCCACGAAGAAATCTGCCCTCCTATGTGCAACTAATCATGTTGTAGACTGTTTACTGGAAATCATTATCCTCTTATATATATGCCTGCATAAAACTCAGTGACTTGATTTATGGAAACCTGGTAAACATTCACAAATGTTGCTCATTTTCTGACCAAAAGAAGAATTCTTATATCGTTGGGGGATTTTAATTTGGTCATAGCCACTGTGACTCAAATGTAAAAATAAAGAGACAGATGGAGATAAGGCAAGACCAGGCCTGATCTTTAATTGCATTCCTTAGTTGATTCTCATAACTCATAAAAATAATTTCACTATTTCACAACAATGGGCAGCATCCTTCAGGGAGACAGACCACTGGCAACAGCAGTAAATGGCTGCAACTGTTGATGCCCCAGGCTACCACTGGCTGTAAATAATCAAGACAAAAAGAAATCTGCCCTTAAGCTTATGGCACACATTGCATTTCTCTGACAGTGTTTAGCAAGTTTTCTTGGAGAAAACCATTCTGTGTTCATGGATTCCAGGCCTGTCATTGCACATATTGCCTATGACCTGAAACAGAATGTTACATTCTGTGTAGTGAGAGAGTCAGCCCTATACAAAATATATATTTTATTTGAAGCTTTAATGCCTTCGAAAAACTGTAATGAAGCATGATTTAATCTCTGTGAAAAAGATGTTACAACATAGGCTTTACTTATTCAAAAATATGTACTTTCTGTTGTTATTGTACATTTATGTCATTGATGAAAATATCTATTTATAAAAGAATAATAATAAAAAAAATATGAAGTGGGGTATTGTTACAGAGATTCTGGTGAGAGGTATCGAGATAATTAGCTGAAAACCTAAAAATGATTAATGCTTGCGTTATCTTAAAGGAAAACTTTACCCCCAAAATAAATATTTAAGCAAGAGATATTTTATATCATATTAAGTGGCATATTAAATAATCTTACCAAACTGGAATATTTATTTAAGTAAATATTGCCTTTTACATCTCTTGCCTTGAAACACCATTTTGTGATGGTCTTTGTGCTGCCTCAGAGATCACCTGACCAGAAATACTCAATCTTTTAATTGGTTCATGTGACCTAACATGCTTGGTTTATTTGTGTCCACTGTGACAATTTTCTATTTATGACTACTCAATGGTACATACTACTAAAAAGTATATTATTATGAAAATGGTTATTTACATGAAGCAAGGTTTTACACATGAGCTGTTTCTGCAATATCTTTTTATAGAGACCTACTTTGTTAGGGGGAATAGTTTTCCTTTAATAAACAAAACCCATTTGGCATAGCTTTTTCCTTAAGGATGTAATGACAGTATCACACTTTTGACCTACATTGTATATTTTACTGTATCCTTGTAAATTGGGATCCTGTATATATATATCTACCTAAAATGGAATCCTATCTGTGAACCATGTTATTTCTTGTTGGTATTGTTTCTCCCTTGTTTTTTTTCCCCTTGAAATTAAAAATAAAAACCTTAAAAAACATTAAGTTGACTGTGGGCTGTATATCACTCAAATTTTTTATTTAGTTTAGCTATTTATAGTTTATTGGTTAGAAACCGATAGCCATGATGTACCTCCATGATGTAAAGAAGCACATTAAAATATTTTGTGCAGATCACAAAACTTATACGTGGCTGTTTTTTTTATTAACATAGGTTTTAGAAACGTGCACAATATTAATTTTTCAGTATTCAATACACATGTAGGGATAAATGACGATTTCTAAAACCTGACTTTAAAGGAACAGTAACACCAAAAAATTAAAATGTTTTAAAGTAATAAAAATACAATGTACTGTTGCCCTGCACCGGTAAAAGCTGCATGCATCAGTTATATAAGCAAGCTGCTGTTTCGCCATGGAGGCAGCCATTCAAAGCAGAAAAAAGAGAAAAGGCACAGGATACACAGCAAATAACAGATAAGCTCTGTAGTATACAGTGGGATTCTTTAGACCTTATCTGTTATCTGCTGTATCTCCTGTGCTTGAATGGCTGTCCCCATATCTACACAGCAGCTTGTTTACATAAATGATAGAAGAGTTTTTATAGCAAACACACCAGATTGTATTTTCAGTACATTAAAACAGATTCATTCTTTGACGTTACTGTTAAAGAGAACATTGAAGTATACCCTGTTCACATAAAGGTTATGTAGCTGCTAGAAGATTCCAGGTGGATAGTTGTAGCTGTTTTTTAGAAGCAGTTTGTAAAAATCCTACTAAAACATGACATAGCAGTGCTATTGCAGGAACCCTCCAGGCCCTGTGTCTCTGATCAGTTCTTAGAAACATCTGATAAGTGGATTTTAAGCACAACTTGCAGTGAAGCAGTTAGTATTTCAGGCTCTAAAAACAAATGCTGGCAACACACGCTACCAGCTGTTGAAGCACCAGTTAGATTGTCTGTGGGTGCTGCCTAATTAAGTCTGAGGTATTCAGGTTATGCTGTCCCATGATTATATTGCAGTTTACTCGCTGTAGTAATATATACATATTTTGGGATGAAAATGATCAAGTTCCCTTAAAATATTTTGGGTTAAAATCCTGGTGCCATAAAATGTTTCTTTTTATAAATATAATTATTTTTAATTATTTCATATTTCTATATGGGGAACTGCATTCTCCATATAGTTGCCATAAACAGGGAGGTGAAAGCTGGGACCCTAACCGCCTTGTGCACCATTTTTATAGAACACTACAATACTCAACAAGTGCACCATGTCCACCAAATCAATTTTTACAACTCCCTCCACTGTCCATCTCATGCACATATGTATAACAAAACTGTATTTGCCATAAAAATTTCACTTAACGGTAGTGAATCTTTTCCAGTTTCACTTTGTTTGTTAATTTTTTTAACATATAAAGGAGATACACAAACTCATTTTCAGGGGACTGAACTTCCAAAAATTAATATGTGTACTGTATGTTTTTTTTTATGCAGATATACCTGATTCCATAGATTAAATGACAGTCTGTCTCTAATCCATTCTATAGCTTACTAAAAGTTAATTTAAAGGTGAAAAGTTAATTTAAAGGTGAAAAGTTAATTTAAAGGTGAATTGCCCATTAAAGACAAAAACAGACAAGGAGGCATTTTCTACTGATTAAACCATTGCCATATGGAAAGCATTTTACATGCGGTGATCCCCCATTCATAGGTATTACAAGATATTTTTGGATGCTTTGTTGCCCATGGTAGAAAATTTCCCGCAGGCAACAAATAGATGTGTCTATCTTAATATAAATGCAGTGTGCAAGTTGGCAATATGCTTTTGGTTCACCAAAACTTCGTGATAGGAAACTGTATTTTTTGATTGACAGTTTTTTTTCATAAAAACTTGGCAGTGAAAAACACCCTGTCTGCCATGAATTTAATTCAGTGGTGAACAATAGGGCAGTCTGTTATGCAGCGTGATTCTTTAATAGGCATACTGGTATATACTGTACCTGTGCTCTACTTTTGAAATAATTTCTTCCAGTGCCAAATTGATCTTACATCGAACTATACAGCAACATTATTATGTTAATCTGTGAAATGAGAACCTGGAAGATTATATATCCTCTGGCTGCTCAATTAAATCATTTAAAAAAAACATACCAGGAAACACAACACTGGAAACATATAAACCTAACATTTATGGGCAGAATTCATCTAATCAAAATGGTCATATTCCACAAACTCTTATACCCAATACAATGCTACCATACCATATTAAGCCATCAGACATTAAACGAATAAATCATATATTTAGAACATTCATCTGGAACAAGAAACGTCCAAGGATTAGTCTATTTAAACTAGAACAACCCTAAACCCTGGGGGGAATTAACTTCCCCAGTATTAAAGAATACAACACAGCAGCCTTACTCAGATACATGGGAGACTGGCTTCTCAACAAAAACCAATACACAAATATATCTTATATATATATATATATATATATATATATATATATATATATATATACACAGTTCCAAAGGTGCACACCGTTTACTTCGGTACATACCTGGGTGCCTGCCAAGTAAGGTGAGTACAAATATGCAGAAAGGCGGCACTCACACTGTGAGTGCCGCCTTTCTGCATATTTATATATATATATATATATATATATATATATATATATATATATATATATATATATATATATATATATGTATTAGATCATAACTCTCTTAATTATCTCCTACATACATCTCCAGGTGAGATCCCACCACCCATACATGACAACCCCTTATTCACAGACACACAGGGCCGCTATTAGAAATCACGGGGCCCCTTACAACAACATTTTCAGGGCACCGCCCACCCCTGTCCCAAAGCCCCACCCCAGACCCCGCTCACTCCACACAACAGTTAAAAGACCACACAGACATCAGTGCTAAAAAAGGTAACCCCCACCACACACGTTATAAAAAGCTATTGATGGTCAGGGACCCAATCAATATAAGTTAAAAAAAAACTGTGGTGCCAGGGCCCCCCTTAAAAGTTTTTTAAAAAATTAGTGGTCATGGCCCCCCCTATAAGTTAAAAAAGAAACATTGGTGCCAGGGCCCCCCTTTCAAGTTAAAAAAAAAATTGGGGCCCCAAAGAATATTTTTTTAAAAAAAACATTGGGCCAAGGCCCCCCCTTACAAGTTAAAAAAAACATTGGTGGCAGGGGTCTATAGAATATTAAAATAATATATTGGTGGCCAGGGGATTTTTAAAAATAAAAAAACACAAATTGGTGTTCAGTAGTCATGGCTTCAGGACTTCAGCTTTGTCTCTTTTCGTGACTTTGGGTCTTTTCGCCGCTTCAGGACTTTAATTTTGGCTGTTTCCGTGACTTCGGGTCTTTTTGTCGATTCGGGAGTTCAGCTTTGGCTATTTTCGTGGCTTCAGGTGTTTTCGCCACTTCGGGAGTTTGACTTTGACTGTTTTCGTGGCTTCAGGTTTTTTCATTGCTTCTGGACTTCAGCTTTTCGGCTTTTTGGCACTTCCACATTTTGGCTGTTACGGACTTCGGAAATGGTCGCATGGCTTTGACGCTGTCAAGGGGGCCCTAGGCTGTTTCGAAAGTGCAGCACTGCCGGGCCCCCCTTCAGGCCCGGGGCACTTGTACCCCCGTCCCACCCTGATGGAGGCCCTGCAGACACATATAAAGCTTGGTAAAGTATCAGGAAAAAACAGAAACTATCACGATATGTTTCCCCATATCTTACATGGATAGGAAACAAAAAATTCCCAATAGGCATACGAAATCCAATACCTCTTCAATGGAGAAACAAAGGATTACAAGACCTTAAAGACATATTACATGATAAAAAACTCCTTAAGCAGAACACAGCAATTTGCCTACTTTAGTTGTACAAGGGACACATATAATTGGTTTGAGAATATTCCTTCTTTTCGCTGCAGGCTTTGCCAAGCATATTATTCTGAGTTCTGATTGTATCTTCCTTCCAGGAATTATAAATACTTTAGTGACTTGAGTCAGGTTAACTCTATAAAGCCTCATATAGTGCATATTGCAACGTGCAGTGTTTGGCTGCAGGCTTCTTTAGTGCAGTATGCTCAGGGGTCATTTATTACACGCAGGGCATAGTGTAAAGTGCAAAAAAGTTTTTGTACCATTTCCCACAATTAGCTGCAGGTTTTTGCATTCCATAATGAAAGGCAAGTACCTACCCGCACTTCCTCCATTAATACATTGCTGCCTGCATTTTTTGCAGTGCTGAATTCACGAGGGGTGGGCTGAAGGAGACTGGTGCCCCCCATCCTGTGTGACGCATATTGCAATGCAGCCCTGTCTTTAACGTCTGCCTTATAGCAGGTGTTGATTTTCTAAAGATCACAATGCGGCATCCTTTTCCAAAATTTGAGTAATAATGCAGGTGTGTACTAAGAAGCACCCACTGCAACTTGCACTTGCAGCAATATTTGTGCACCTCAAGTGGGGATGAAGTTACCAATGCTGTTGAAACCCTGTAACTGCAGCCACATCCAGCCTGGTGGTAATGCCAGGGTTCCCTTATGTGAAGGAGTGCACTTGTGTGGGAGTTGCTAAGCATGTGATCTAAGTGTTGCATGTGAACTAAGTGTTAAGCAGCGTTAAAAACCTTAAGGCGTTTAAAACCAAAAAGGCGTTTGTGAGGAATTGCACTTGGGAGACTGTAAGTACCCAGTGTAAATATGAGTGCAAGTGGGTTTGCTGGAATCACTCAGTGTGTGTCTTGTCACATGTATGTGGTGTTGGAGCAGCAGTTCCATGCAGTATTTACATGTGAGTGATGTCAGTGGGTTTTCATCTTGGAAACTGCAGACTCTAAGGGGGGAACTTGCAGCACTGAGGGCAGCGCAAACTTGGGGGAGGAAAGGGGGCTCACAGAGCAACCACTGGCAGGGGTTAGTGGAGTGGGCGGAGGAGAAGGGGCACAGAGCACAGAAGGGTAGGGGGGCTGGTCTAAAGCTTGTCCAAAACAGCAAATTCACCATTTTGTCTGAAGATGCTGGGGAGGAAAGCTCTGAACTGGCATGTATGGAGCAGGCTGACTCTCGGAGCACCCTGGGAGGAAGTGGCTCTAAAACGGGTGGTGGGGGGAGTGCATGGAAGGAAAGGCAGGTTCTAGTTATAGGGGATTCAGTTATTAAAAAGGTCGATAGAGTAATCTGCAGTAAGGACCCTTCATGCTGAACAGTCTGCTACTTGCCTGGTGCTAGGGTTCGGCATGTGTTGGAATGAGTGGACAGATAATTGGGAGGGGCTGGGGAAGACCTGGGGAAGACCCAGCATGTTACACTTAGGTACCAATGACCAAGTTAGTCTAGGTGGTGAAGTCCTCAAGAACAATTTTAAAAAACTAAGTTGAGGGTGAGGACTTCCAAGGTAATTTTCTCAGAGATATTACCTGTGCCACGAGCAACGCTAAGAAGACAGCAGGAGCTTAGGAAGATTAATGCGTGGCTAAGAGAAGGGCTGGTGTAGTGGGGAGGGTTTGGGGTTTTTGGAGAACTGGGCTGATTTCTCAGTCGGCTACAGGATCTTTGCTAGGGATGGGCTGCACCTCAATGATGATAGTGCAGCTTTTTTGGGGGAGAAGATGGCTAGAGGGTTGGAAGAGATTTTAAACTAGGCATTGGGGAAGAGAGTTCAGTAAAAGATTCAGTGGAAGACTCATGAGATAGTGGGCAAATGAAGGGAAAATGGGAGTGGAGATTTGGTTGGGAGTACTGTTAAGGATAGGGAGGACCACATGTCATTTGTTCAATATGGTACCAGTATTAAATGTATGTTTGCAAATGCAAGGAGTCTGACTGGTAAAATGGGAGAGCTGGAGGTGCTGGTGCTCGAGGGAAAATATTATGTGATTGGTGTGGCCGAAACATGGCTGAAGAGTCGCATGACTAGGCAGTTAATATCAGTGGCTATACTTTGTTTTGGAGGGACAGAGGCAATAGAAAAGGAGGTACCGTATATACTCGAGTATAAGCCGAGTTTTTCAGCATCCAAAATGTGCGGAAAAAGTCTACCTCGGCTTATACTCGGGTCAGTGGGCAGTAGCTGAGATTACAGTCACTCCTATACCAACAGTTCACTTGGGGAGAGACTGCAATATCCCACAATGCCCTCTGTTGGTTATATGAAAGAATAACAGTGACTGCAATATCACACAGCGCCATCTGTTGGTTATATGAAAGAATAACAGTGACTGCAATATCACACAGCGCCATCTGTTGGTTATATGAAAGAATAACAGTGACTGCAATATCACACAGCGCCCTCTGTTGGTTATATTAAAGAATAACAGTGACTGGAATATCACACAGCGCCCTCTGTTGGTTATATGAAGGATTAACAGTGATGGCAATATCACACATCGCCCTCTGTTGGTTATACGAAAGATTAACAGTGATGGCAATATCACACAGCACCTCTGCACATGGTAGTGGGACAGTGGGACAATGCACACAGTAATCCGTTTGGCAATTCTCTGTCACCATCAACTTTGCAAAGAAGTCCGGTTGATCGCTGGGGGGGTCGCTTTGGCAGAATGTGCACTGTTGGGAGACAGGGCTGTAGTTGTGTCTAGGCTTATACTACAGTCAATAAGTTTTCCCAGTTTTCGTAGGTAAAATTAGGTACCTCGGCTTATACTCGGGTCGGCTTATACTCGAGTATATACGGTATGTCTGTTTGTTAGTCAGGAAAAGTTTATATATAGGAGGAGGTTATGTTAGAAAATGAGGGGGCAGAAGTCTTATGGGTGGAGTTCTTCACCAATTGTAAAGATTCCAGCGAATTAATTGTAGGGGTATGCTATAGACCCCCTAATGTAATTGACGAGGAGGAGGCTAAGCTCCTGATACAAACAGAAAAGGCTGCTAGTTTGGGTAAAGTAATGATAATGGGGGATTTTAGTTACCCAGATATTGACTGCGGCAATAGTACTCCAGATCAGTTAATGGGAACAAGTTTATAAACTTGTTGCATGACAGTTTTATGGCACAGGTTGTTGAGGAGCCAACCAGGAAAAATGCTATTCTGGATCTATTGATCTCAAATGACCCAGAACTTATAGCAAATTTGCAAGTCATTGAACCCCTGGGTAATAGTGACCATAATGTTATATCATTAAGGTCGGGTGCAAAAAACAAATATATACTGGGGCAACAAAAACCATGAATTTCATAAAAGCTAATTTTATTGCCTTGAGGGCTGCCCTTCAGAGAATTGATTGGGGCATTACGTTGTCATTTAAAATGTTATTAAATCATTACTGTTCTCAATTTATTCCCTTAAAGGAACAGTAACACCAAAAAATTTAAGTGTTTTAAAGTAATGAAAATATCATGTACTGTTGCCCTGCACTGGTAAAACTGATCTGTTTGCTTCAGAAACACTACTATAGTTCATATAAACAAGCTGCGGTGGAGCAATGGCGGAAATTGAAAAACGGCTATATGGCACAGGTTAACTAATGTATAACAGATAACACCATTAGACAGACAGAGCTTATCTGCTATCTGCTGTGTAACTTGAGCTTTTTCTCCTTTGAATGGCTGCCCCCATTGCTACACAGCAGCTTATTTATATAAACAATAGTAGTGTTTCTTAAGCAAACACAGCAGTTTTTACCACTGCATTATATTTTCATTACTTTAAAACACTTTTATTTTTTGACGTTACTGTTCCTTTAAGGAGTAAATGTTGAAGTTCTAAGAATCACCCTATGTGGCTTAATATAGGAGTAACGAAGTTAATAGGAAAGAAGAGAAAGACATTTAAAAACTACAAATCTGTTGGGACAGAAGCTGCATTTAATGAAAATAAACACTATAATAAATGTTGTAAATCAGCAATCTGGAAGGCAAAGAAAGGAAATGAAGAGTGCATTGAGGCGGAGGCTAAGACAAACCCCACAAAGTTTTTTAAATATATTAATAGTAAAAAGATGCAGGTTGAGAGTGTTGCTCCATTAAATAATGGTACCAGTACATACCTCCCAACTGTCTCTTTTTTGGAGGGACAGACCCTCTTTTGACAGCTCAACCTGCAGTCCCTCATTTGTACTGGAAAGTCCCTATTTTCTCTGCACTGAACAGCCAGAAAAAAGAAACAAAGTTTGTAAGGTAATTGGCTTTTAGCAGAGAGCACAGAACAGGTGTGGAATATGGGAGTTATGCTTCTACTTTTTTGAGCACTGGTAAGGCTCCATCTAGGATATGCCATACAGTTTTGGTCCCCATCACTCAAACAGGACATTATTGTGTTAGAGAGGGTGCAGAGAAGAAAATGGAAAATCTTAGCTATGAGGAAAGACTGGCCAAATTGGGGATGTTCACGCTGGAGAAGAGGCGTTTAACGGGAGATATGATAACTATGTATAAATATATTAGGGGATCATATAATAATCTCTCTAATGCTTTAATTACCAGTTGGTCTTTCCAGCTGACACAAGGTCACCCATTCCAATTAGAAGAAAACAGGTTCTGCCTAAATATTCGGAAGGGGTTTTTTACAGTGAGATCTGTGAAGATGTGGAATTAGGGATGGGCAAATTTTTTTGGCTTGTTTCGCCGCGGAATTGACGCCCATAGACTTGTATGGCGTTTCTTGATATCCATAGATTTTTTGGCCGCTGCGAATTTTTGACGAAAAGAAATGGGTCAAATTCGCCCATCCCTAGTTCTCTCCCTGAACCAGTTCTACTGACTGATACATAGCTTTAAAAAGGGGTTGAATGGCTTTTTAGCAAGTGAAGGATTACAGTGTTATGGAAGATAGCTCATAGTAAGAGTTGATCCATGGACTAGTCCGATTGCCATTTTGGAGTCAGGAAGGAAATTTTTCTCTCTCTGAGGCAAATTGGAGAGGCTTCAGATGGGGTTTTTTTTTTTGCCTTCCTCTGGATCAAGTGGCAGATAGGCAGGTTAAAAAAAGTAAAAAGGTTGAACTTGATGTATGTGTGTCTTTTTTCAACCTAACTTACTATGTTACTTGTTTTTTTCTTCATCGGTACTTGGGTGAATTAGTGCTGGGCACAAATTGCTAGGAGCATGTGTGGGCTCAGTGCATGATCAGTTTTGTGTATGTCTTAGCACTGCTTTTCCAGTATATTTCTCATTTTGTAACCCCAACAGTAAGAGCAACTTTACTATTTTTATAGTGTTTATTTAACAGTTGGCAAAATAACAGAATTCACACTTTACATTTATCAGTGTACAGTCCTCAAATGAATAAGGATAGCCTTATATTTATTACATCTTATGTGCACAAGTATGGTCAAATACATTTAACATATAATTTATAAATTTATATATATAGGCTACAACTCAAGCCTGCTCTCCCATGTTTGTTCAGAATTAGCTGAAGTCCTGTGTGCTTCATATGTATGTTTTATGAGTGGTAATATACAATTTATTAAATTCAACCAGTAAGATATACCTCCCAACATTTTGGAAATAAAAAGAGGGACAAGAACGTCCCTTGACCAATCCTATTTTGTGGCCATACCCCCTATTTACCATGTTCATTTTACAAAATTTTGCAGGTTATAAAAGGTTATAAAAGTTTGAACATATTTCTTTGTTTTTTTTTCCAGTTAATACAGTTTTGCTAATGATGGTGAATTGCCCTTTAAAGGAGAAGGAAAGCTACAGAGGCATTTTATTGCCAATAGATTAGCTGCAATAGTGCAAGCTAGAATGCTATATTTATTCTGTAGAATGTTTTACCATACCTGAGTAAAAAGCTCTAGAAACTCTCTGTTTGTTTAGGATAGCAGCTGCAGTATTAATGTGGTGTGACATCACTTTCTGCCTGAGTCTCTCTCTGCTCTGGGCTCAGATTACAGTAGAGAAGGGGGGGGGAAGAGGAGCAAACTGAGCATGCTCTTGCCCAGGGCAATGAGGTTTAAGCTGAAGGCAGGAAGTCTGATACAGAAGCCCATATGTACGCAATAGAAGGAAAGAAATTCAATGTTTCTTTTGACAGGGGACTCAGAGCAGCACTACTTTGGGGGTTTACTGGTATATTTAGATGGACCTTTCTGATAAGGCTTACTTAGTTTTAACCTTTCCTTCTCCTTTAAGCTGTGAGTCTAACTTTTTCCAAGGGACCTGTTATCTTATATTGTTACAATTACTTATTTGTTTATCTAGATTGCTTATATAGATACATTTGAATTGTTACAAATTTATATTACCTTCTGTTGTGGCTGTTCTGGGCTCTCTGACAAAACTTTGTTTCTTTTTCTGGCTGTTCAGTGCAGAAAAAAACAGGACTTCCCAGTACAAACGAGGGACTGCTGGTTGAGCTGTCAAAAGAGGGACTGTCCCTCTAAAAATGGGACACTTGGGAGGTATGAGTAAGTGAATAATGGGGGTTTAGGTTGAAGCCAATGTAAAATAATGGGTAGTGATGGGCGAATCTGTCGTGTTTCGCTTCGCCGAATAATTAGCGAATTTCCAGCGAAATTCGTGAAACGGCGAAAAATTCGAGACGTGCGGCCCGATTTCGACGCGCGTCAAAATAATTTTGTTGCGGGCGCATATAAGTGTTTTAACGCGCGACGTTATTTTTGACGCGCAGTGCAATTTGATGAAACCCATCTTCTATGGGTGTTTTGTTTGTATAACCTTTTTTCACCTTTGTGGCTACAAATAAAAATTTTTCCCTTAGTTTCAAGCTTTGTAGTCTGTGATGATAAATGAATATGGTATCTTTTGCTTTGTGTCTGAATGTGCTGAATTGGATTGGACTCAATGGGAAGACCAATACACATGCGTGTTTCACTTAGTATACTGCTACACACATGCCCTGCATTGTTAGAGGACTCCTATCTTGAAAAAAATGGCTCCCATTTTGCAAGTTTCTTAAACTTTTAACATTTGTGGATTTTTTTACATTACCTCTGGTCAACTGGTAATGGTATCTACTACTACTCTATATTACTGTTTAACCAAAAAGTACCATCTGTACTTTATATATCTAATAGTAGATTACTAACACAAGTACAACTAATAAATCTGAACAGATAGTATCTGGATGCTTTGTATCTCAGATAAAAATGAATAAACCATATGTTTATGTGAATGAACCTTATATTATTTACATCATGTAATTGTAATGATTCTGAAATACTATGTAATGTAATTTTAATGACTCCGATTAAGAATAGTCATCGTTGTGTTATTAGAATCCAAACAGTTTCAAGTACCATGTGAGTATTAGTTTAGTTAAATGAAAAATTAACTCAAAATAAAGAGATATAAAAACTTTTTTAATATACAAAATAGCACAACGGTGCTAGGCCAACAGATATGATAAAATTACAGTGGAGGAGGAGGAGCACCGACCCTCTGCAGGGACTCCACAATCTCCCTGACCTCTCCCAGATCCTGCCTGATGGCATTGACCTGGTGGACCAGGGTGACCAGGAGCTCAGTTTGGTCATAGTAGGCATGTTCAGTCTGAGTGCCTACACTGAGCCCCTGGTTAGGTGGTGGTGGTGGTGGTGCCTGGTCCGGTGGTGGTGCCGCCGCCCGTTCGGGTAGTGGTGCTGCCCGGTGAGGTGGTGGTGCCGCCTGGACAGGTGGCAGTGCTGCCTGGTCAGGTGGTGGCGGTGCTGCCTCGTCAGGTGGTGGCAGTGCTGCCTGGTCAGGTGGTGGTGGTACATTATCCCCATCAGATTCAGGATCATCCTGGATCCACTCAGCTGGCAATGAATAAATTTCAGTTTGAGTAACACAGCAATTGCATTTGTACAGTATGAATTATACAGGATAAGGTGTCATGTTGTAACTACAGGAAAATTAACTTTATTGTAGTTAAGAAGGGAAACCTATTTATTCAGTTTAAATAAATCTACCTTTATGTGAAGTAAAATTCTTATTAGCCTTGTCACAGGCCTAAACAAATACACATTTGCTCCAAAATACCAAAATAAATAGGAATCAAGTGCAGGGCAAGATTTACATAGTAGGCACCCCTAGGCCCACTGCCATTCGTCGCCCCTGTCCCCTCCCCTTTATTCGGGCAAATTTTTATCATCTGGACAGGAGCAATGGGGATTGCTGCATGGGAAACGATTGTATCTCCTGTGGATCCCCAGTGTTTCTGAACCAATATGGGTGTGGTTGGGCAGCATGCCGCCACCCTAAAATCCTCCAGCCCTAGGCCCGGGCCTTGGTGGCCTTTCCACAGATCCGAGCCGGATCAATGGCTTTATTGTAGTTAAGAAGGGAAACCTATTTATTCAGTTTAAATAAATCTACCTTTATGTGAAGTAAAATTCTTATTAGCCTTGCCACAGGCCTAAACAAATACACATTTGCTCCAAAATACCAAAATAAATAGGAATCAAGTGGCTTTATTGTAGTTAAGAAGGGAAACACATGTATTCCATTTAAATAAATCTATTATAATCTGTTTAAATAATCTCCATTTGACAGCTCATTTACTTTTTATCTAACTTGTCTGCAATTATGTCAGTCAGTCAAAGTCAACTGTTCCAATCCTAATTACAGTATTCACTTAAATACATTTTTGCTGTAAAATAGCAAATCATTATAAGATGTTTTCTTTTTAAATAACTCTACCTTCAACCTCCACGCGCAGCTCTTCAACAAATGCGCTGTGGCGCCTTTTCAAGTCGCTCCAGATCCTCTGGAGCTCCCTTAGGCTTAAGCGCACGCGGAACTCCCTCCACAGCCTGCGCCTCAGCCTCTCCATGATGCTGCGGCGGAGTGCCTGGTTGCCTCTCAAATACATTGATTTTTTTAAATAAATTTTGATATTAAGTCACACTATATTTGCTAATTAGGCACTATTAGAAGTAACATTATTCCCCTAGCAATCATGCATTGATTTAAATAAGAGACTGGAATATGAATAGGAGAGGCCTAAATTGAAAAAAGTAGCAATGACTAACAATACATTTGTAGCCTGACATAGTATTTGCTTTTTAGTTGGGGTCAGTGACCCACATTTAAAAGGTGCAAAGAGTCAGAACTTAGAAGAAAATTGCAAATAATTAAAAAACCAAAAACAATAAATAATGAAAACCAAATTAAAAGTTGCTTAGAATTTGCCATACTATTGTATACTAAAAGTTACCTTAAAGGTGAACCACCCCTTTAAGGGCTTTTCACTGAATCTATGAATACTTTGTGTAAAGTGTTTGGAAACAAAGGATGGTGTGTGTTCTCTTTGAAGGTTATGGACAGCAAACTGGGACAAGACTGCTTGTGAAGTTGAAAGTTGCAAAATAGCAGATGCAGCTGAAAGTGGGATTTAAGATGGACATCATCTAGGAATGAAATTCCTCTTTCCATTAAGCAAACTGTGTTGTCTCGTTTATTTAACTCAAGGACAAAAGTATTCATAGAGGACAAATTCCATCTAAATTATTGCTTACAGCATGAATTTAAGTAGAGTTTATGGCTATGTTTGTGTCACCCAGGGTTGCCAGGTTGGTTGGTTTCCAGTCAAATTTACTGGGCTGATGGTTGGGGCCTGTTTGGGCCTCTGTGTAATTTGAATGCCAGGGCCTATTTTGACTCCCAGACCAGACATGGCTTTGGGGCTACCATTAAAACATTTCCCTTACTTTTAAGCTTTGTACACAGTGATAAATGTATATATGCCATGTTTTGCTTTGAAATCAATGGGAAGAGCAATTCGCACCTATGTTTCACTCAGTTACTGCTACACACACATGCCCTCCCTGTATACATTTTTAGAGCACTCCTATCATTTCAAAAGAAAGAATAATGACTGAGGCACAGGACTTTTGGCCGCAGTCGTTTCAGGGGTAATAATAGTGTGAATACATTTGACAACCAAGCAGCAAGCATTATTGTAATCAATTGTATTAGAGCCAGAAGAATTAAATGAGGCAGGCCTCAACCCGAAGAAATTAGCCCACTAAGCAGCAAAAATAGAAGCAACATATTTAGAAGCCATGTTAGGCCTCAACCCGAAGAAATTAGCCAACAATGTTGCAGTATTCGAAGAAACATATTTAGAAGCCATGTTAGGCCTCAACCACCAGAAGAAATTAGCCAACAATGTGGTAGTATTCGAAGAAACATTTTTAGAAGCCATGTTAGGCCTCAACCACCAGAAGAAATTAGCCAACTTAGCGGCAAAATTATAAGCAACCTATTATAAGCAACGTGGTCTCAACTATTTGGGTTGAGACCACGTTAGGCCTCAACCCAAAGAAATTAGCCAACAATGTGGCAGTATTCGAAGAAACATATTTAGAAGCCATGTTAGGCCTCAACCCGAAGAAATTAGCCCACTAAGCAGCAAAAATAGAAGCAACATATTTAGAAGCCATGTTAGGCCTCAACCACCAGAAGAAATTAGCCAACAATGTGGCAGTATTCGAAGAAACATATTTAGAGGCCATGTTAGGCCTCAACCCAAAGAAATTAGCCAACAATGTGGCAGTATTCGAAGAAACATATTTAGAAGCCATGTTAGGCCTCAACCACCAGAAGAAATTAGCCAACTAAGCGGCAAAATCATAAGCAGCATATTTAGAGGGCATGTTAGGCCTCAACTACTAAAAATATTTGCCAACAATGCATCAGTAGTGTCAGCAACAGCAGTAGGAGCCTTGATAGACACCCACCAGACTTTTGCCAAATAATGAGGCATTAGTAGCATCAGCAGCGGCAGTCATGTTGTAATCAACTCTATATTAGAGCCAGAAGAATTAAATGAGGCAGGCCTCAAACAGAAGACTTTTGCCAAATAACGAGGTATTAGTAGGGATGTCGCAGACTGTTCGCCGGCGAACTTGTTCGCGCGAACATCGGCTGTTCGCGTCCGCCGCAAGTTCGCGAACGTCGCGCGACGTTCGCCATTTTGGGTTCGCCTTACCTGGCGCTTTTTTTTGACCTCTCACCCCAGACCAGCAGATACATGGCAGCCAATCAGGAAGCTCTCCCTCCTGGACCACCCCCACACCCCCTGGACCACTCCCCTTCCATATATAAACTGAAGCCCTGCAGCGTTTTTTCATTCTGCCTGTGTGTGCTTGGAAGAGCTAGTGTAGGGAGAGAGCTGCTAGTGATTTCACTGATTTGAGGGACAGTTGATAGTAAGTTTGCTGGCTAGTAATCTACTTGATACTGCTCTGTATTGGAGGGACAGAAGTCTGCAGGGATTTGAGGGACATTTTAGGGTAGCTTTGCTGGCTAGTAATCTACCTTCTACTGCAGTGCTCTGTATGTAGCTGCCTGCTGTGGGCACTGATCTCTTCTGATCTCATCTGCTGACTGCTGTAATAACCCAATAGTCCTTGTAAGGACTGCTTTTATTTTCTTTTTTGTTGTTTTACTTTGCTACTTTAACAGCCAAGTGCTATTAGTCTAGCAGTGTTGGGGAGTGGGACTGGTGTGCTACTGTGCTGCTCCTAGTAGTTCAGCAGCACCAACCCGAGAATATATATTTTTTTTAATATACATATAATTTTTTTTTTTATTTTACTTATCTTACTGTTCTTTAAGGTGTCCAGTGCTGTTTGCTGTTCTTCATAGTAGTGCACCAATAGTAGTGCACTTGCAGGCATTATTTGCCCAGTGGCCATCTAGCTGTTTGAGCTTGTTCACATTCTGTCTAAATATCAATAATAATACCGTCTCCAGAAACACCACCTGAGTGACGTTTTTCAAGCAGCAATAATATATTCCGTATCCACCACTGCTGTAGTGTATACGTTGACCTTGTAGGCATTATTTGCCCAGTGTGTTCTTCATTTTCAAACCACTGCCACTTAGCTGTGTGAGCTTGTTCACATTCTGTCTAAATATCAATAATAATACCGTCTCCAGAAACACCACCTGAGTGACGTTTTTCAAGCAGCAATAATATATTCCGTATCCACCACTGCTGTAGTGTATACGTTGACCTTGTAGGCATTATTTGCCCAGTGTGTTCTTCATTTTCAAACCACTGCCACTTAGCTGTGTGAGCTTGTTCACATTCTGTCTAAATATCAATAATAATACCGTCTCCAGAAACACCACCTGAGTGACGTTTTTCAAGCAGCAATAATATATTCCGTATCCACCACTGCTGTAGTGTATACGTTGACCTTGTAGGCATTATTTGCCCAGTGTGTTCTTCATTTTCAAACCACTGCCACTTAGCTGTGTGAGCTTGTTCACATTCTGTCTAAATATCAATAATAATACCGTCTCCAGAAACACCACCTGAGTGACGTTTTTCAAGCAGCAATAATATATTCCGTATCCACCACTGCTGTAGTGTATACGTTGACCTTGTAGGCATTATTTGCCCAGTGTGTTCTTCATTTTCAAACCACTGCCACTTAGCTGTGTGAGCTTGTTCACATTCTGTCTAAATATCAATAATAATACCGTCTCCAGAAACACCACCTGAGTGACGTTTTTCAAGCAGCAATAATATATTCCGTATCCACCACTGCTGTAGTGTATACGTTGACCTTGTAGGCATTATTTGCCCAGTGTGTTCTTCATTTTCAAACCACTGCCACTTAGCTGTGTGAGCTTGTTCACATTCTGTCTAAATATCAATAATAATACCGTCTCCAGAAACACCACCTGAGTGACGTTTTTCAAGCAGCAATAATATATTCCGTATCCACCACTGCTGTAGTGTATACGTTGACCTTGTAGGCATTATTTGCCCAGTGTGTTCTTCATTTTCAAACCACTGCCATCTAGCTCTGTGAGCTTGTTCACATTCTGTCTAAATATCAATAATAATACCGTCTCCAGAAACACCACCCGAGTGACGTTTTTCAGGCAGCAATAATATATTCCGTATCCACTGCTGTAGTAGTGTATACGTTGACCTTGTAGGCCTTGTTTGCCCAGTGTGTTCTTCTTCTTCTTCATTTTCAAACAACTCCCATCTAGCTGTGTGAGCTTGTTCACATTTTGTCTAAATATCAATAATAATACCGTCTCTAGAAACACCACCCGAGTGACGTTTTTCAGGCAGCAATAATATATTCCGTATCCACTGCTGTAGTAGTGTATACGTTGACCTTGTAGGCCTTGTTTGCCCAGTGTGTTCTTCTTCTTCTTCATTTTCAAACAACTCCCATCTAGCTGTGTGAGCTTGTTCACATTTTGTCTAAATATCAATAATAATACCGTCTCTAGAAACACCACCCGAGTGACGTTTTTCAGGCAGCAATAATATATTCCGTATCCACTGCTGTAGTAGTGTATACGTTGACCTTGTAGGCCTTGTTTGCCCAGTGTGTTCTTCTTCTTCTTCATTTTCAAACAACTCCCATCTAGCTCTGTGAGCTTGTTCACATTCTGTCTAAATATCAATAATAATACCGTCTCCAGAAACACCACCTGAGTTGTTGTTGTTTTTGTTTTAAAAATAATGCCAGGCAAAGGTAGGCCGCCACGCAGAGGCACTAGGGGCCGTGCTGCTATGCTATCCTGTGGCCCTAGGAAATTGCCCAGTTTTAAAAAGGCAATGACCCTGAACTCCCAAAATGCTGAAGAGGTAGTTGACTGGCTTACACAGCACACCCCATCCTCTACCGTTTCTAACTTTACCACAACATCCTCATCCTCCACTGCTATGGGCACCCCACGTAACACTTCCTCCACCACCGGCGCCCCTTCTTCACTGGAGTCAGAGGAGTTATTTTCACATGAGTTTCTTGAACTGAGTGATGCGCAACCATTATTGGCAGAAGAAGATGAAGGAGATGAGGACGTTACACCAGATTTAATTCTGGCAGAGAACACAACAGAGATGGACATAATGAGTGATGACGAGGAGGTCCCCGCTGCTGCTTCCTTCTGTGAGCTGTTAGAAGAAATTGATGCATCTGAGGAGAATGATGATGAGGAGATTGATGTTTTGTGGGTGCCCAGTAGAAGAGAGCAAGAGGAGGATAGTTCAGATGGAGAGACGGAGAGTCAGAGAGGCAGGAGGAGAATAAGACTTAGAAGAAGCAGGGAGGACAGCTCGCAGGGAACAGTAGGGCAACAACATGTATCGGCACCTGTGGTCAGCCGGCCAACGCACCCGCCATTGCCGCCAACGCCGCCGACTTCTACTTTTACCCCCAGATTGCCAGCCTCAAAAAGGTCAGCAGTGTGGGATTTTTTTAATGTGTGTGCCTCTGACAAAAGCGTTGTAATTTGCAATGAGTGCAGTCAGAAACTGAGTCTTGGGAAGCCCAACAGCCACATAGGTACAACTTCTATGCGAAGGCACATGAACGGCAAGCACAAAGCACTTTGGGAGCAACACCTCAAAGGCAACAGGCAAACTAAAAGCCACCCTCCTTCTGGTCCAGCATCTTACTGCTCTACCTCTGCTGTCCTTGACCCGTCTGAACCACCCTCCACTCCGCCTTCCACCTTGACCACCAGTTCCCATTCCCAGTCATCTGCCCCCAGCCAAGTTTCTGTGAGGGCCATGTTTGAGCGTAAGAAGCCAATGTCTGCGAGTCACCCCCTTGCCCGGCGTCTGACAGCTGGCTTGTCTGCACTCTTAGCCCGCCAGCTTTTACCATACCAGCTGGTGGACTCTGAGGCCTTCCGCAAATTTGTAGCAATTGGGACACCGCAGTGGAAGGTACCCAGCCGCAATTTTTTTTCAAAAAAGGGAATACCACACCTGTACCACCATGTGCAGAGCCAAGTCACCGCATCTCTGTCACTTAGTGTTGGGCCAAAGGTCCATATGACTACTGACGCATGGTCCTCCAAGCATGGTCAGGGCAGGTATGTCACCTACACTGCCCACTGGGTGAACTTGGTCATGGCTGGGAAGCAGGAAATGTGTGGCTCAACAACGACAGTGGAGTTGGTGTCACCGCCACGGATTGCACGCGGTTCTGCCACCACCTCTACTCCTCCTTCGCTCTCTACCTCGTCTTCTTCCTCTTCTTCGCCCTCTGCTGATGGGTCCTCCTCCTCCTCCACACCTGTGCACCCCCAGCTCCCCCTAGGCTATTCGACGTGCAAGGTACGCCGTTGTCATGCTGTCTTGGGGATGACGTGCCTGGAAAGCAAAAACCATACCGGATCTGTACTCCTGTCATCTCTGCAGTCACAGAACTGAAGATCGGAAAAGTGGTGTGTGACAATGGAAGCAATCTGTTGGCAGCACTGAGACTGGGCAATTTAACACATGTGCCCTGCATGGCACATGTTCTGAATTTAATAGTACAACGTTTTGTCTCAAAGTACCCAGGATTCCAGGACGTTCTCAGGCAGTCCAGGAAGGTGTCGGCCCATTTCAGACGTTCCTATACAGCCATGGCACGCCTTGCTGACATTCAGCAGCGGTACAACATGCCAGTCAGGCGTTTGATTTGCAACAGCCAGACTCGCTGGAATTCAACGCTCCTCATGTTGGAACGTCTGCTGCAACAACAAAGAGCCGTCAACGAATACCTGTTTGAACTGGGTGGTAGGACTGGATCTGCAGAGCTGGGGATTTTTTTCCCCCGTTACTGGGTGCTTATGCGCGATGCCTGCAGGTTCATGCGCCCTTTTGAAGAGGTTACAAATATGGTCAGTCGCACCGAAGGCACCATCAGCGACCTAATACCCTTTGCTTTCTTCCTGGAGCGTGCCGTGCGACGAGTGACAGATGAGGCTGTAGACCAGCGTGACGAGGAGCAGGAAGCGCACGATTTCTGGTCGGAATCACCAGAACGAACCCAGGCACCTGCTGCAACGCAGGGAGAGGTGTCAGAAGTGGAGTCAGAGGAGGAAGGTGGCTTTGTGGAGGAGGAGGACCAACAGGAGCAGGCTTCCCAGGGGGCTGGTGGTGACCTTTTGGGGACCCCTGGTCTTGTACGTGGCTGGGGGGAGGAGACCGTGGATGATGCAGTCCTTGATAACGAGGAAGCGGAGATGGATACCTCTGCATCCAACCTTGTGAGAATGGGGTCTTTCATGCTGTCATGCCTGTTGAAGGACCCCCGTATCAAGAGGCTTAAGGAGAAGGACCTGTACTGGGTCGCGACTCTACTAGACCCTCGGTACAAGCATAAAGTGGCAGAAATGTTACCAACATACCAAGTCTGAAAGGATGCTGCATTTACAAACCAGCCTGCAAAACATGTTGTACAATGCTTTTAAGGGTGATGTCACTTCAGGAACTCATCAACATTCCAGGGGCAGAGGTGCCAGTAATCCTGCCACGAGCGCACCTGCAAGGACAAAGCACTTTGGCCACTCTGTAACGTCAGACATGCAAATGTTTTTCAGCCCAAGGCAGCGGCAGAACCCTTCGGGATCCACCCTCAAAGAACGCCTCGACCGGCAGGTAGCGGACTACCTGGCATTAACTGCAGATATCGACACTCTGAGGAGCGATGAACCCCTGGACTACTGGGTGCGCAGGCTTGATCTGTGGCCAGAGCTGTCACAATTTGCCATGAACCTCTTGTCTTGCCCCGCCTCAAGTGTCCTCTCAGAAAGGACCTTCAGTGCAGCAGGAGGGATTGTAACTGAGAAGAGAACTCGCCTAGGTCACAAAAGTGTGGATTACCTGACCTTTATTAAAATGAATGAGGGGGTGGATCTCGGAGGGTTACTGCACGCCGGAAGACTTGTTCTGAGTTTCTGATTCTGACTCCCCATGCAGCTGTCCTTCTCTGCACGCCTCATGACTCCACATACAGCTGTCCTTTAGCGTCCTCCTCCCTCCACCACCGTTACAAACTAGGGTGCAAACCCTACTGGTTTAATTTGAATCCAGGTAAATCCTGAGTTTTTCTGGCCTCTGTGCTTCAGTGGCTGCGACCAAAAAAAACAGAATATTTTCAGCATTTATATGGCATATTTTTTCTGGCCTCTGTGCTTCAGTGGCTGCGACCAAAAAAAACAGAATATTTCAGCATTTATATGGCATATTTTTCCTGGCCTCTGTGCTTCAGTGGCTGCGACCAAAAAAATTGAATATTTTCAGCATTTATATGGCATATTTTTTCTGGCCTCTGTGCTTCAGTGGCTGCGACTAAAAAAAACAGAATATTTTCAGCATTTATATGGCATATTTTTCCTGGCCTCTGTGCTTCAGTGGCTGCGACCAAAAAAATTGAATATTTTCAGCATTTATATGGCATATTTTTTCTGGCCTCTGTGCTTCAGTGGCTGCGACAAAAATAAATGAATATTTTCAGCATTTATATGGCATATTTTTTATGGCCTCTGTGCTTCAGTGGCTGTGACAAAAAAATGAATATTTTCAGCATTTATATGGCATATTTTTTCTGGCCTCTGTGCTTCAGTGGCTGCGACTAAAAAAAACAGAATATTTTCAGCATTTATATGGCATATTTTTCCTGGCCTCTGTGCTTCAGTGGCTGCGACTAAAAAAACAGAATATTTTCAGCATTTATATGGCATATTTTTCCTGGCCTCTGTGCTTCAGTGGCTGCGACCAAAAAAATTTATATTGTTAGCATTTATATGGCATATTTTTCCTGGCCTCTGTGCTGCAGTGGCTGCGACAAAAAAAAAATTTATATTGTTTGCATTTATATGGCATATTTTTTTCTGGCCTCTGTGCTTCAGTGTCTGCGACAAAAATTTTTTATATTGTTAGCATTTATATGGCATATTTTTCCTGGCCTCTGTGCTGCAGTGGCTGCGACAAAAAAAAAATTAATATTGTTTGCATTTATATGGCATATTTTTTCTGGCCTCTGTGCTGCAGTGGCTGCCACAAAAAAAAATTAATATTTTCAGCATTTATATGGCATATTGTTTCTGGACTTCTGGTTCAGTGGCTGCGACAAAAAAAACATAATTTTTCAGGAAAGTACACATGCCTAATTTTTCAGGGTTCTGCAACAGTGGCAAAATCGCATCTTTTATGGTCACCGCAGGTGATCAATAAAGTAGACCAAAACTGGGCCCACACTGCAGAATCAGTGTTTTTTGGTTCGCTTCACTGTACATTGAATTACCTCTGCCTGACCGTGCACGTGCGCACAAGCACGGTGACTGCTAAACACACCACTACAGAAATATTGCCACCAACAGGACGAACATCCTGGAGGTGACAAGCAACTAGTAATTAAAAACTATTATTTGCTCACTTGACGGTATCATTCATTAAAGCTCTTTGCGTCTTTTTGCGTTGCAGTAAGCACCGCGTTTCGTCTTTGCGTGTGAACAGGCTGTAACTTTTACACGACTTGATTGGCATGTAGACGCCGGACGTTTTAAAGCATTTTATTACACAGGTTTAGAAATGTAGTGTGATTTCTGCCCTTTACAGCACAAAACGCAGCGCTGTGTCAACAATGGATTTTTTAGAAACATTTTTGCCCTTGACCCCCCTCTGGCATGGCACTGTCCAGGTCGTTGCACCCTTTAAACAACTTTAAAATCATTTTTCTGGCCAGAAATGTCTTTTCTAGCTTTTAAAATTCGCCTTCCCATTGAAGTCTATGGGGTTCGCGACGTTCGCATTTTTGACGCAAGTTCGCGAATATGTTCACGAACTTTTTTTCCGACGTTCGCTACATCCCTAGGTATTAGTAGCAACAGCAGCGGCAGTCATGTTGTAATCAACTCTATATTAGAGCCAGAAGAATTAAATGAGGCAGGCCTCAAACAGAGAAGACTTTTGCCAAATAACGAGGCATTAGTAGCAACAGCAGCGGCAGTCATGTTGTAACTTTTAATCAACTCTATATTAGAGCCAGAAGAATAAAATGAGGCAGGCCTCAAACAGAGAAGACTTTTGCCAAATAACGAGGCATTAGTAGCAACAGCAGCGGCAGTCATGTTGTAACTTTTAATCAACTCTATATTAGAGCCAGAAGAATAAAATGAGGCAGGCCTCAACAGAGAAGACTTTTGCCAATAACGAGGCATTAGTAGCAACAGCAGCGGCAGTCATGTTGTAACTTTAATCAACTCTATATTAGAGCCAGAAGAATAAAATGGGGCAGGCCTCAAACAGAGAAGACTTTTGCCAAATAACGAGGCATTAGTAGCAACAGCAGCGGCAGTCATGTTGTAACTTTTAATCAACTCTATATTAGAGCCAGAAGAATTAAATGAGGCAGGCCTCAAACAGAAGACTTTTGCCAAATAACGAGGCATTAGTAGCAACAGCAGCGGCAGTCATGTTGTAACTTTTAATCAACTCTATATTAGAGCCAGAAGAATTAAATGAGGCAGGCCTCAAACAGAAGACTTTTGCCAAATAATGAGGCATTAGTAGCAACAGCAGCGGCAGTCATGTTGTAATCAACTCTATATTAGAGCCAGAAGAATTAAATGAGGCAGGCCTCAAACAGAAGACTTTTGCCAAATAATGAGGCATTAGTAGCAACAGCAGCGGCAGCAACAGTCATGTTGTAACTTTTAATCAACTCTATATTAGAGCCAGAAGAATTAAATGAGGCAGGCCTCAAACAGAAGACTTTTGCCAAATAAGAGGCATTAGTAGCAACAGCAGCGGCAGTCATGTTGTAACTTTTAATCAACTCTATATTAGAGCCAGAAGAATTAAATGAGGCAGGCCTCAAACAGAAGACTTTTGCCAATAATGAGGCATAGTAGCAACAGCAGCGGCAGTCATGTTGTAATCAACTCTATATTAGAGCCAGAAGAATTAAATGAGGCAGGCCTCAAACAGAAGACTTTGCCAAATAATGAGGCATTAGTAGCAACAGCAGCGGCAGCAACAGTCATGTTGTAACTTTTAATCAACTCTATATTAGAGCCAGAAGAATTAAATGAGGCAGGCCTCAAACAGAAGACTTTTGCCAAATAAGAGGCATTAGTAGCAACAGCAGCGGCAGTCATGTTGTAACTTTTAATCAACTCTATATTAGAGCCAGAAGAATTAAATGAGGCAGGCCTCAAACAGAAGACAGCCGCAAAATTGTAAGAAAAATATTTAGAAGCCATGTTAGGCCTCAACCGGAAGAAATTAGCCAACTAAGCGGCAAAATTCTAAACAACATATTTAGAAGGCATGTTAGGCCTCAACCAGAAGAAATTAGCCAACATAGCGGCAAAATTATAAGCAACATATTTAGAAGCCATGTTAGGCCTCAACCAGAAGAAATTAGCCAACAATATGGCAGTATTCGAAGAAACATTTTTAGAAGGCATGTTAGGCCTCAACCAGAAGAAATTAGCCAATTTAGCGGCAAAATTATAAGCAACATATTTAGAAGCCATGTTAGGCCTCAACCAGAAGAAATTAGCCAACAATGTGGCAGTATTCGAAGAAACATTTTTAGAAGCCATGTTAGGCCTCAACCAGAAGAAATTAGCCAACTTAACGGCAAAATTATAAGCAACATATTTAGAAGCCATGTTAGGCCTCAACCAGAAGAAATTAGCCAACAATGTGGCAGTATTCGAAGAAACATATTTAGAGGCCATGTTAGGCCTCAACTACTAAAAAAATTTGCAGACAATGCAGCAGTAGTATCTACAATAGCATTAGGAGCTTTGATAGGCCCCCACCATAAAAAAATTTGCCGACAATGCAGCACAGCAGCAGCAGGCTAGTAGCAGGCTGCAGCAGCAGCAAGGGCAGCAGGTGCAGACAGATGGGGAATGGGCGATACTACTGAGGAGGAGAGTATGGGCAGCAATGGAGAGAGGAGGCTAGTCTCTACTGTCTGCAATGGGCACTTGGATATCCCCGCTTATCCATGCCTCATTCATTTTAATGAACGTCAGCTTATCCACGCTGCCAGTGAATAGCCGTGTCCGCTTCTCAGTGACCACCCCACCTGCGGCACTGAAGACACGCTCTGACAGGACACTGGCAGGGGGGCAAGCCAGCACCTCCAGAGCATACTGTGCCAGTTCTGGCCACTGGTCGAGCCTCGGGACCCAATAATGCATGGGGTCATTGTCAGGACGAATGGCATCCTGCACGCTGACTGACCCCATGTAGTCAGCCACCATATGCTCCACCCGCTGCTGGTGGTGGCTTTGGGTGCTGACTGGGCCTGCTGCCGGCCGTTGAGGCTCGAAAAAGCTCTTCCACACACCCATGAGATCTCCGCCCTTGCTGCTGCTGCTGCTGCTAGGCCCCCGTCTCTGCTGGGTGTGTGGAGTAGTGGAGGCCTGAGAAGTGTCAGACTGGGGGAAGGCCTCCACTAATTTTGAGCACAGAGCCTTCCTCAATTGACCCATCCTCCTCTCTCTCTGGCTGGGTACAAGGAACTCCCCCACCTTTCCCTTGTACCGTGGGTCAAGCAAAGTAGCCACCCAATAATCCTCCCCGTCTTTGATAGAACAGACCCGGGGATCGCTTCGGAGGCAAGTCTGCATATGGGCAGCCATGTAAAAGAGCTGCCCCCGACCAACCTCTTCTTGACTGCCCTCCAGATGCAGCAGGTCATCTGGCTCGACCTGCCCCTGCTCTGTACCCTCCCGGCCGTGGACAATAGCTGGGGTGGTTGGGTGGCATGTGCCCTGCTCCCCATGCTGCGCAGGCACCCAGTCCTCCTCATCGGGCACCATTTCCTCCTCAGCCCCCTCTGCCTGCCTACGGGGCCTACTCTCCTCCTCCTCCTCCTCAGGCACGTCACCCTCCTCTAGCAGCCCATCCAACGTGCGCTTGAGGAGGAACACCAGGGGTATTACATCACTAAGACACGCATTGTCCCTGCTAACAAAGCGTGTCGCCTGCTCAAAGGGGGCAAGTACTTGGCAGAGCTGCCTCATTTGCTGCCACTGCTCTGCACTAAAGTACCCCAAATCTGCCCCCTGAGTACCCCTGGCACTGTGCTCCAGCAGGTAATTGCTGACCGCCCAGTGCTGCTCTACGAGGCGCTCCACCATGTGCAGGGTGGAATTCCAGCGTGTCGGCAGGTCACAGATGAGCCGGTGGGGTGGCAGACTATGCTGCCGCTGCATCCGTGCCAAAGACGCGCTGGCGGTGGGGGACCTGCGAAAATGGGCACATACCCTACGTACCTTCTCCAGCATGTCACCCAACCCTTGGTAGCTCTTGAGGAAGTGCTGCACCACAAGGTTGAGGACATGTGCAAAGCAAGGCACGTGGGTCAGGTGCCCTAGGTGGATGGCGGCCAGCAGGTTGCGACCGTTGCAGCACAGCCTGACATCGCCTGTGCTGCACTGAAGCGTAGCTGCGGGGACGCTTCAGGGGTGGCTCATCCATAGTGGAGGAGGAGGAGGAAGTGGGCATGTGGGGTTTGCCCTGTACCCCACGGGGAGGCACCTGTAGCCTGAGGGGAGCGCCCGGCTTGCACCCTCCCCAGCACTCATCAGGGTGACCCAGTGCGTAGTGTAAGTTATGTACCTCCCCTGCCCGTGCCTGCTGGTCCACGTTTCAGTGGTGCAGTGCACCCTGCCGCCAACAGCATGATCCAGCGACAGGGACACATTCTCCACCACCTGCTGGTGGAGGGCAGGGACGGCCTTCCTGGCAAAATAATGGCGGCTGGGGATCCGCCAGTTAGGGGCAGCGCAAGCCATCAGCTGTCGGAAGGGGGCTGCTTCAACTAGCTGATAGGGCAGCAGCTGCACTGCCAGAAGTTTTGCCAGGCAGCCATTAAGCCTCTGCACTTGGGGTGGCTGGGGGAGAGAGGCGTCTTGCGGGTGAGGAACTGGGGAGGAAAACCTGGCGGGACAGGGGCCGCATTGATGAGGAGGAGGAGGCTGCAGAAGAGGCTGAGCTACACAGTGGCTGCCTCCGACTGTGAGCCCCAGAATCCTCTTCCCTTGCTGCAGGGTCTGGGGAGCTAGCACCTCTTCCCTGAGGGAGGAGGTGGACAGGAAGCACCGCTGCCCCCCGGTGCCCTGCCACTTTGGTGCTGCTCCCACGTCATCCTGTGATGACGTTTCATATGGGAACTTAAAGCTGATGTTCCCATATGTGACCCTGCCTGCCCCCTTCGAACCTTCTGCCGGCAGAGCTGGCACACTGCTATTGCCTGGTCCTCTGCCTGGCACATAAAAAAAGCCCACACTGCTGAAGTGCGGGCCACTGCCTTGCCTGCTGTGCAGGGTTGGGGATGGTCCCCACCCGTACGCCCATAGGCTTTGGACCTAGGCGCAGTGCTGCCCTGTTGCCTGCCCCCCCTAGCAGTGGTCGGTGGAGCCGGCTCTTCATCTTCATCAACAACAAACAGTTCCCCCCTGAACTGCTGCTGTTATCCTCTGGAGCCGGCTCCCAGGGTCTGTCCCTGTCATCGTCCTCCCCCAGACCAGACCCTGCCTCATACATGGCATCAATACCCACATCCAGCATGCTGGTGTCTGACCCCACACCAGCAACTTGCTGCCCTGCCATAAGGGGACCCTGCCCAATATCCCCTACTGATGTGGGCTGTGACATGACCTCCTCCTCTTCATCAGACATGAATGCCCCCCCCATTCCTGCCTGATCATCAAAAAGATCCTGGGTGTCTGGGCCCAAGTCCACCTCAGGATCAAATAAGAGGGATGGGTGTCATCCCACACTGAGCTAGCAGGTGATGCCACCTCCTGCCGCTCACTGGTGCCTGCTGCAGACGAGGTAGCCTGGGTCAGCCAGTCTACCACCACCTCTGCCTGCTGCGAGCATATGGGTCGCAAAGCAGTGGCAAAAAAATCTGGCACAGTCCTACGTGTGCCAGTTGCCCCACTGCGACCCAAAGCCACCTGCTGCTGTGGCATTTGCTGCTGCTGCTGTTGTTGCGGCTGCTGCTGCTGCTGTTGTTGTTGCAGCTGCTGCTGTGATGGCAGCTTGTGCTGCGCTACAGTGCCCAGACTGGGCATGGCACATGGGCTGGGCTGTTGTGGGGTTGGATGCCCACGGCCAGCACCACGGCCTCTTCCTCGGCCACCCCTCTCTATCCCACCCTTCTTCCCACCACCACCACCCCTCCCCCTCTCCCATGGCCCGTCATATTGGGCAACTAAACTAAAAAAAATAAAATAAGGGGGGGTTTGGATATTTGGGGGAAGGAAAGGAGAAAAAAATAAAACCCTCAACTAAATCCCCTCAGCAGAAGTGTGCACCCACAAGGAGTACACACACCAGCACAGACAAAGACAAAGACAGCCCTAAAAAGGGCTATTGGGTGGTGAACAGGCAAGCAGAAGAGGGAAAACAGTAAACTGAAATCCACAACCTCCACTTGCACTGACTCAGAAAAAAAAAGCTCTCTACACAAACTCCACAAGCTAAATCACACACAAATCTCTCACTATCCTGCTCTCTCTACCTCTACCAAAAATGCCAAGAGTAATGGCCGCCTCTGTAGCTCCTTATATAGTCAGTGGGATGGCTCACATCTAATTGGCTGCTGTGGGTGACGTTCAGTTTGTCGCGCGTCTTTTTTTTTTTGACGCGCACTCGCAAAAAATTCGCCCGTGGCGAAACGCAGAAATTCGCCACAAATTTCACTATGGCGAATTTATTCGCCCATCCCTAGTTAATAGGTTTACCAAAGTATATGGCATTTAGAGGCCCCAAAATGAAGTTAACGCATACAAATAGTCCTGTGGGTAACTTCAGCTAATGAAAAATCAACACATTGACTGCATTTTTGTGGGGTAAAAACACAGAAATATATGTTTACCCCCCAAACCCATATATTTTTGGAAAGTACACATTCTACAGAATCTAAAATGTGTACCCATGCATTTCTGCTCCAAACTACTGAGTCGCGAGGCTTTGCCAAATTTGGCGGTTTTGGTGAAATATCTGAAAATTGCCTCAAAGCTTCAACTTTCCAGCATCGTATTGTCCATGTATCATTACCAGCATAAAACATCCTAAATATAAACGCCAGGGGTCTACTGAACACTTTGATGCCCAATATGTATAGATATACCAAACTATATGGCGCACAGAGACCCCCAAATGACAATAGTGTATATAAATTTTCACGGCTGACGCGCTGGCTGCTGCAATACAGTATAATCACCTGCTGTGTGTATTATGCAACATTAGACCCCCCCCAACAGTACAGAGACCCTAGAAAACCATATATTTTCAGAAAGTACACATTCTGACGAATCCAATATGGGTAAATATGTGTTTCTACTGCAAACTGCAAAGCAATGCTGAACGTAACGGTTTTTATAAAATTTCTGAAAATCGCCACAAAGCTTGAATTTTACCCCATTATATGCCCCACAATTTGTAACGTATGAGCATAAAACATCCTAAATATGAAGGTCATGGTCTACTGAACACTTTGATGCCCAATATGCATTGATATACCAAACTATGTGGCGCACAGAGACCCCCAAATGACAATAGTGTATATATATTTTCACGGCTGACGCTCTGGCTGCTGCAATATAAGCACCTGCTGTGTGTATTATGCAACATTCGACCCCCCAACAGTACAGAGACCCTAGAAAACCATATATTTTCAGAAAGTGCAGGCAGCAGCGCGCAGACACGTGTGTCTGTTGCTTCTATGGGGCCCCTGGACGATCGCGCCCCAGGGGCCCCTTTCCCACCAGCTCCGCTCGTTGCCTAGGGGGTTCTGAGCGAGCGGGTAAGGAGCGAGCAGCATTTAAAGCCGCTCCTCAGCTCCCCCACACGCATATGCTGCAGAACGTAGAATCTACGTTCTGTGGCATTTCAAGATACTTTTCCACAGAACGTAGATTCTACGTTCTGTGGCACTTAAAGGGTTAACCCTTCGAAAAGCTTTCCTTCCTACTGAATAGGGATGTCGCGGACTGTTCGGCGGCGAACTTGTTCGCGCGAACATCGGCTGTTCGCGTCCGCCGCAAGTTCGCGAACGTCGCGCGACGTTCGCCAATAGGCGTTCGCGTCAAAATCGTTCGACCATTCGACACCAGGGGTATTACATCACTAAGACACGCATTGTCCCTGCTAACAAAGCGTGTCGCCTGCTCAAAGGGGGCAAGTACTTGGCAGAGCTGCCTCATTTGCTGCCACTGCTCTGCACTAAAGTACCCCAAATCTGCCCCCTGAGTACCCCTGGCACTGTGCTCCAGCAGGTAATTGCTGACCGCCCAGTGCTGCTCTACGAGGCGCTCCACCATGTGCAGGGTGGAATTCCAGCGTGTCGGCAGGTCACAGATGAGCCGGTGGGGTGGCAGACTATGCTGCCGCTGCATCCGTGCCAAAGACGCGCTGGCGGTGGGGGACCTGCGAAAATGGGCACATACCCTACGTACCTTCTCCAGCATGTCACCCAACCCTTGGTAGCTCTTGAGGAAGTGCTGCACCACAAGGTTGAGGACATGTGCAAAGCAAGGCACGTGGGTCAGGTGCCCTAGGTGGATGGCGGCCAGCAGGTTGCGACCGTTGCAGCACAGCCTGACATCGCCTGTGCTGCACTGAAGCGTAGCTGCGGGGACGCTTCAGGGGTGGCTCATCCATAGTGGAGGAGGAGGAGGAAGTGGGCATGTGGGGTTTGCCCTGTACCCCACGGGGAGGCACCTGTAGCCTGAGGGGAGCGCCCGGCTTGCACCCTCCCCAGCACTCATCAGGGTGACCCAGTGCGTAGTGTAAGTTATGTACCTCCCCTGCCCGTGCCTGCTGGTCCACGTTTCAGTGGTGCAGTGCACCCTGCCGCCAACAGCATGATCCAGCGACAGGGACACATTCTCCACCACCTGCTGGTGGAGGGCAGGGACGGCCTTCCTGGCAAAATAATGGCGGCTGGGGATCCGCCAGTTAGGGGCAGCGCAAGCCATCAGCTGTCGGAAGGGGGCTGCTTCAACTAGCTGATAGGGCAGCAGCTGCACTGCCAGAAGTTTTGCCAGGCAGCCATTAAGCCTCTGCACTTGGGGGTGGCTGGGGGAGAGAGGCGTCTTGCGGGTGAGGAACTGGGGGAGGAAAACCTGGCGGGACAGGGGCCGCATTGATGAGGAGGAGGAGGCTGCAGAAGAGGCTGAGCTACACAGTGGCTGCCTCCGACTGTGAGCCCCAGAATCCTCTTCCCTTGCTGCAGGGTCTGGGGAGCTAGCACCTCTTCCCTGAGGGAGGAGGTGGACAGGAAGCACCGCTGCCCCCCGGTGCCCTGCCACTTTGGTGCTGCTCCCACGTCATCCTGTGATGACGTTTCATATGGGAACTTAAAGCTGATGTTCCCATATGTGACCCTGCCTGCCCCCTTCGAACCTTCTGCCGGCAGAGCTGGCACACTGCTACTGCCTGGTCCTCTGCCTGGCACATAAAAAAAGCCCACACTGCTGAAGTGCGGGCCACTGCCTTGCCTGCTGTGCAGGGTTGGGGATGGTCCCCACCCGTACGCCCATAGGCTTTGGACCTAGGCGCAGTGCTGCCCTGTTGCCTGCCCCCCCTAGCAGTGGTCGGTGGAGCCGGCTCTTCATCTTCATCAACAACAAACAGTTCCCCCCCTGAACTGCTGCTGTTATCCTCTGGAGCCGGCTCCCAGGGTCTGTCCCTGTCATCGTCCTCCCCCAGACCAGACCCTGCCTCATACATGGCATCAATACCCACATCCAGCATGCTGGTGTCTGACCCCACACCAGCAACTTGCTGCCCTGCCATAAGGGGACCCTGCCCAATATCCCCTACTGATGTGGGCTGTGACATGACCTCCTCCTCTTCATCAGACATGAATGCCCCCCCCCATTCCTGCCTGATCATCAAAAAGATCCTGGGTGTCTGGGCCCAAGTCCACCTCAGGATCAAATAAGAGGGATGGGGTGTCATCCCACACTGAGCTAGCAGGTGATGCCACCTCCTGCCGCTCACTGGTGCCTGCTGCAGACGAGGTAGCCTGGGTCAGCCAGTCTACCACCACCTCTGCCTGCTGCGAGCATATGGGTCGCGAAGCAGTGGCAAAAAAATCTGGCACAGTCCTACGTGTGCCAGTTGCCCCACTGCGACCCAAAGCCACCTGCTGCTGTGGCATTTGCTGCTGCTGCTGTTGTTGCGGCTGCTGCTGTTGTTGTTGCAGCTGCTGCTGTGATGGCAGCTTGTGCTGCGCTACAGTGCCCAGACTGGGCATGGCACATGGGCTGGGCTGTTGTGGGGTTGGATGCCCACGGCCAGCACCACGGCCTCTTCCTCGGCCACCCCTCTCTATCCCACCCTTCTTCCCACCACCACCACCCCTCCCCCTCTCCCCCTGTGTGTATTATGCAACATTCGACCCCCCAACAGTACAGAGACCCTAGAAAACCATATATTTTCAGAAAGTGCAGGCAGCAGCGCGCAGACACGTGTGTCTGTTGCCCCTGGACGATCGCGCCCCAGGGGCCCCTTTCCCACCCGCTCCGCTCGTTGCCTAGGGGGTTCTGAGCGAGCGGGTAAGGAGCGAGCAGCATTTAAAGCCGCTCCTCAGCTCCCCCACACGCATATGCTGCAGAACGTAGAATCTACGTTCTGTGGCATTTCAAGATACTTTTCCACAGAACGTAGATTCTACGTTCTGTGGCACTTAAAGGGTTAACCCTTCGAAAAGCTTTCCTTCCTACTGAATAGGGATGTCGCGGACTGTTCGGCGGCGAACTTGTTCGCGCGAACATCGGCTGTTCGCGTCCGCCGCAAGTTCGCGAACGTCGCGCGACGTTCGCCAATAGGCGTTCGCGTCAAAATCGTTCGACCATTCGACCATTCGATCGCTAAAATCGAACGAATCGATTAAAATCCTTCGATCGTTCGAATCGAACGATTTTCGGATGTTCGAAGTTCGCGAACTGTTCGCAAACTGTTCGCATTTTTTGCCGGTGTTCGCGAACGGCGTTCGCGAACACATTATCGGCGGTTCGCTACATCCCTACTACTGAACACTTTGATGCCCAATATGCATTGATATACCAAACTATGTGGCGCACAGAGACCCCCAAATGACAATAGTGTATATAAATTTTCACGGCTGACGCTCTGGCTGCTGCAATATAAGCACCTGGTGTGTGTATTATGCAATATTAGACCCCCCCCAACAGTACAGAGACCCTAGAAAACCATATATTTTCAGAAAGTACACATTCTGACGAATCCAATATGGGTAAATATGTGTTTCTACTGCAAACTGCCAAACTGCAAATCAATGCTGAACGTAACGGTTTTTATAAAATTTCGGAAAATCGTCTCAAAGCTTGAATTCTACCCCATTATATGCCCCACATTTCGTAAAGTATCCGCATAAACCATCCTAAATATGAACGACAGGGGTCTACTGAACACTTTGATGCCCAATATTCTCAGACTTACGAAACTATGTGGCGCACAGAGACCAATTGGATATATAGTAGATAAAATTTACAAGACATAACAAAATAATACAGAAAGTGTGAAATTCAAATAAATTACTAAAATCCAATAAAACCAAAAAATGTATGCTTTTTTTTTTTACAGACTAGTGTAATCAGACATCAGAATTACAGTTTGAATATTTTAGCTTGGCAAAATAGGTTTTACAGACAGAATAAAGAAAGCAACAGTTATGCAGAGCTGAAAATGCAATAAAATGGCTAACAATGCACCAAAATCCCCAAAATTTCAAAATAATCACTGAAATAACAAACAAAATGTATTGCACAGTGCGGATAGTGAATACGCTATTCGCAAAGGCAATAAAACGTTTTTTTCAGAGTCGCAAAGGCAATAAAACGTTTTTTTCAGCCAAAAACACAACGATGCGATAAGGAAAAAGAAAAGCTACACAACAGCGTATGTGTGTATGCATGTGTACAATTGGTAAATTGCATGTTATGTGCGTGTGTTTGTGTGTGCAAGTTTGTGTACCCCCCCAATTGTGTGTGACCCCCCCTGATCACCCAAAAATGTATGTGAGTGTGTGTAAGTGTAAATCTAAGCATGTATTAGTGTATAAATTGTGTGTAAGTGTATTTTGTGTGTGTGTTACACTAACCTGGGTTGTGTAGCTGCAGATCAGTGTCCATGATGGCAGGAGGAGTGGAGGAGCAGGAGGGAGTCGCCAGATCCGTTGATCCGATGCGTGGGCGTCGCTGGAGGAACACGGAAGTGCAGGCAGCAGCAGCAGCGCGCAGACACGTGTGTCTGTTGCTTCTATGGGGCCCCTGGACGATCGCGCCCCAGGGGCCCCTTTCCCACCCGCTCCGCTCGTTGCCTAGGGGGTTCTGAGCGAGTGGGTAAGGAGCGAGCAGCATTTAAAGCCGCTCCTCAGCTCCCCCACACGCATATGCTGCAGAACGTAGAATGTGGCATTTCAAGATACTTTTCCACAGAACGTAGATTCTACGTTCTGTGGCACTTAAAGGGTTAACCCTTCGAAAAGCTTTCCTTCCACTGACGTCAGACTAACTGGCCTATAGTTTTGAGGCTGAGAATGGGATCCTAAAAGTTATGATAATTTAAAGTTATTGTTTTACTAAAAGGGGTACTAAAAGCCATGCATCCAGGCCCCCCAGAACCCCACCCCCCTCCAGCAGCAGACATCGTGGTGGATCAAACCAGTGGCAGGCACCGGGCGGGCACATGCCCTGGTTCAATCACACCCACGATAGCTCTGTCGTACATCTTCATCTTGCAATTTAGAGACAATAACATTTGCACAAAAAATATCTTAGAAGTGTGTGTCAGTTTCAGGTGCTTTGGTTTAAGGGCAGTGCACCAAGGAAGAATCAATGCTTCTTGCTGTTGTACAATGTCTTATACAACATACTTTAACATACTTTAACATTAACATAACCTTTAATGCTATTCTGTTACTTCTAACAGTAGAAGACTTTAATTATGAGAAGAATACTTGAGTCTAAACCAGTTTTATGCATCACAGAGCTATAAACCCACCCAGATTCAATCTTAATAACACAGTAAAAAGTTGAAGAAATCCCAGAGAAGAGAGTAATCTGACCATAATGTTGCAGAGCAGGCACTCAAAAATCAGACGTGGTTTTAGAACACAAAACGTGTAAGGCTACCTCCATGTGTACCTAAAAAAACATTTTACACGTCTGTTTGTAAAATTGCTCTTTGAGTGCCTGCTCTGCAACAATACGGCTCCGCTTGCTGAAGTGCACCCTTCCAGGGCCCCTTCCAGAACTTGTGAGTCTTGTGATTATGTATTGGGAACCGTCTGTACCATTTAATATCATTGGAGAGTGTAATCTGCTCAGAGCACAGAACTTTTTTTTCATATTCATTTTAATATTAAATTCTATATACAGTAGCTGACCCAATGCTTACATCAGCAGAGGCATCCTCCATAGTGAGAACAAAACAACGCATTAATGACCACACAAGTTTTAAGGAGCCCAGTGGAAAGTTCTGCTGCCAGTGTAAGCATATTGCCAGCCTCCATTCACATTTATAAGTGATAACATGCTAGAAGTTATTATATGCACACCGTTTTAGTGTTATTCTAAACCTGCAAGTGAATATAATGTAGCAAAATATTATCGTGACCCAAGGCTACAAGCACTTTGTTCTGTATATCAATATATTATTTAGATTTAGTTGAACTATTGAAAGTGATCAGTGTGCATGCTCTCTATCCATGCTTTGATCCACTGAAAACTGATCTAGTCCTTGGTCTATCTACTTGTAGAAGTCAATATTTTTAGTTCAGTCCAGCCACTAAATAAGAATTTTAGGTGAATCAATAAACTTTAGAATTTTTCAGTGATTTGCAGGATGTTTAGTAAGCTGTCTGTTTATCAAGAGTGGCTTTTCCATGTCAAACGATTTTTGCCATTTACTGTAATTATTTTTTTTATAGAGGGGTAAGGGTAACTTTGAGTTTTATTATTCTATTTTAAAGGTATTGTTTTTCTAAGTTAAATCAGGGCAATGAGCTAAAGCATCAGTGATAATAAACGTCACCTAGACAATTTATTCACTAGCCGCGGTTAGTTCTTTGTTCCATTCTGGGCACACAGGGTTACTACTTGCCTGCTCTCTTAAACAGAAGGATTATTTTGAATGCCTTTGAACTTGATTATTTTGACCTCTGTATCCTAGCTGAAAATATTTTAAATTCCTCACTCACACTGTGTAAACCACCAATAATTTCTGCTCAGTTTGGGGTTCTTTTTGCATACTTGTGGGATTAGAATGTTGTGATTAATATTACAAATACATTTCCTGAAAACATATTTGTAAAAATGAAATGCTTTCCAAACTAAGGGTAGATAGATTCAATTATTTTCTTTTCTTGCAGAATGTTTTGGCCAAAGCTCTTTATGATAATGTGTCTGAGTCACCAGACGAGCTGTCTTTTCGCAAGGGGGATATCATGACAGTCCTTGAACGAAACACTCAGGGTCTTGAAGGTTGGTGGCTATGTTCTTTACATGGAAGGCAGGGAATTGTCCCAGGGAACAGGCTGAAAATTCTGGTGGGAATATATGACAAGAAACAGGGTTCTGGTGACCAGTGCCAGCAGAAGCCTCAGCAGCAAGCACAGCAACAGCCACCCCAAACTCCACTAAGTTATCAACACCAGGGAGTCTATAATGTGGTCACATCATTAAATCAGTATACACCAATGCATTCTGTTTACCAGAGTCCAGGTGGAGAAAATGTGTATTTGATGCCAGCACCTTCTAAGGGGCAAGAGGAGCTCTATCAGAACCCTCAGGGGTCACCACATCCAGGTCAAATAACACCATCAAAACAAGTCACCGTATACCAGAGCCAGCCTGCTCAGCACCAGTTTCCAAGCCAAATACAAGACATCTATCAGGTTCCACCATCTATGAACCAACCTCAGGAGCTCTACCAAGTTCCAGTGGGATCTATAAACCCTCCTCAGCCTCAGGATGTTTATCAAGTCCCATCCTCTTCTGGAACAGTACTAGACATATATCAGGTTCCACCTTCAATGACCACTTCACAGGAAATATATCAAGTACCACCATCCATGGATATGAGTGGAGCAGAAGTCAGAAAGATGCCTGGGAAGGTACAGTCTAACTTTTAATGAGTTACCTTTTTAAAGTAAGCAATGGTTCTTTTTGTCTGCATTTTGCCTACACACAAATTGGTAGACTCAATTGGTAATTGCATGGAATTAAAATTAATATATACTGTATAGTGAATAATGCACACCCTACTGTAAAATATAAGAATATTATATGGCACAGAGGATTTCAGGGACCATATAAAAACATATTCATATGATTCTATGAAAAAATAGACTAGAAACTTATACACAAATACACTGCTTTGTGTAGAGTTACAAATGATCTTCAGGTTGCCAAAGCCAAAGGTCACTTCTCCATCCTTATCCTCCTTGACCTATCATCTGCATTTGATACAGTTGACCACTCTCTCCTGATGCAGATTCTGTATTTGCTTGGCATCCGTAACCAGGCTGCATCTTGGCTTTCTTCTTACCTCTCTAACCGAACATTCACTGTCTGAGGTGTTGAGGCTAACAACACCTCATCTCCAGTTCCACTTAATGTGGGAGTGCCGCAAGGCTCTGTACTTGGTCCGCTGTTGTTCTCCCTGTACACTCTGTCTTTGGGAGATCTCAACCAATCATTTGGCTTTAATTATCATCTGTATGTTGATGATATCCAAATATATTAACATTAACATTAACAGCTGAAACAGAGGCTCAAATCTCTAACTGCCTCCTAGTTATCTCAAATTGGATGAACCAGCGCCACCTCAAACTCAAGCTAACAAAAACTGAACTAATCATCTTTCCACTTAAGCCTTGTCCTACTTCCCTTTTTACTATCTCTATTGATGGCATGCTCATTAACCCTGTCAACTCAGCACGCAGTCTGGGGGGTAATCTTTGACTCCTCTCTCCTTCTCTGATCATATTAGCGCCACTGTCAAAACCTGTCACTTTTTCTTAAGCAATATTGCCAAAATCCGTCCCTTCCTTTCACCTGCTACAGCCAAGATGCTCATGCATGCTCTCATCCTATCCAGACTAGATTACCGTAATCTTCTACTAACTGGCCTCCCAAATGCCCATCTCCCCCCCCCCTACAGTCTGTATTAAACACTGCTGCCAGAATTATCCTCCTCTCATCCAGAAGGGTACAGACCCCTCCCCTGCTGAAGTCCTTAGCATGGCTTCCTAACTTATAAACTCCTCCTCATAACCTTCAAAGACCTTCATTCCTCTGCACTTAACTATATCTCATCTCTTGTATGTTCCTGGCTAAAACCTCCGCTCCTCTCAGAGCAACTGCTTGGTTGCACCCCCCACCACTACTGCTAGTTCACGTATCACGTACACTTCTCTCTTGCGACTCCTTATATTTGGAATGCCATTCCCGAATCTCTGTGGAGAGAATCCTCCTTCATTGTTATTAAAATAAAACTCAAAGACTACCTCTGGGAGCACCTGGATAACACCTGAAATGGGAACTGGCACTTATATAACAGTGTAACAAACTGTAACCTACAGCACCTAAATACCCCTACGAGTTGTGTCCGTATGTTACCCTCCCATTTAGACTGTAAGCCGCTGTAGTCACGAAACGCATTGAGCCATGCACTCCCCTGCTCTGCTCATTTGGATTTTTGTGTGCTTTTAAAGAAGATTTAATAAAAGAAGATTTTTATACAATTGTTCCATACAACTTTTCTATCCAAACTAGCACCAAACTCATGCACCTCCAAGTTTAGTATTTGTTTTACCCACGTGACCAGAGTGGACTGTTTGGATGTTTTGGATAGAGCTATCACCCAGCCCCACAAGTGGATCTTGTTTGCATGCACTCCCAAGCTATCTCCTCTAGCTTTTTGTTTCCTTGACAATGAGCACTTAATCTGTATTTTAATTATATATTATATTTATGTGAATTGTATTTCTAATAATGCGCCTATTGTAACTTTTTACTTCAATGACCCCTTGTTTGTCAATACTAATTTATTGTTTTGCTGTACAGTGCTTTGCCCTCAAGGAGCGCTATACAAATACATGAATAATGAATAAATCAAATTGGTGCATAAAATATAAACCTCTAATGTGATGTTCCTGCCTTCAGGCCTTTAATTCAAAAATAAACACCTGCTTTGTGGACCCTTTCACAACTAAAAACAATGCTGTTAATAGACCTATAACTTTTCCCGTCTTCCACCAGCAATGCTCTATGACAGCATGTTGCAGTGAGTTACAGTGAGTGTTTCAATGAACTTTGTATATAGCTTTAAAATATATAACCATATATGAAACACTAAGTATAGAATGGCAGGTGCGCTCTTGCGCTTCTTTATGTCTGCAAAAAAGAAATGCTATAGTGTAATATTGTTGGTGTAAATTAGATGGTTAATCTAATTGGAACTACTCACATTCAATGTAAAATAGTAGCGCCTGTATACATATATATGATGCGGATCTCCTCTGGGATTGTATCTAATAAAAGAAACTGCACATAGTGAAGTACAGATAAGATTTTCAAATGGCCTGCACTGGGCTTGTACTTACATGATGTAAGGCTTTACTATCGCTATGTTTAGTTAGATGCCATTTCCTGCAGCTCCGCGTTAACTATATGAAGGCTGTCATTCCGTCTTCCCAGGGAGGGGGGTTGTCTGCCTCGTGGAGCTTCTTTCCCCGCAGTTCCGGTCTCAGATTGCTTTTATTCAGCTCGCTACTGTTTGAACTCAGCGAAACCTTGGTGAATTATGGTTCCGTGGGAGTAGTAGTGCACACTTTCTTGTTCAATAAAGAGACGCTTCATTTGGGAATTAAATAAATAAATAAATAAACGTTTATTCTTCCATAAAAACCCAACGCGTTTCGTATATAATACTTCATCAGGGGTAGTTACCCATACAACCTCTCATTGTTATTTAAAGGGTTGTAGCAGGTTGTTGCAATTAACATTTAATTGATCAATTATACACTTATGTGATAAATACATGATTAAACATTTTAAAACACAGTTGTGATGAATTAAAAAACATAGTATGTTTAATTAATTTAAAAAATTAGTTTTTATTATTTTAAAAAACAATGTAAATCGATATCAATATTAAGTCCATGTGGAGTTAGTGTTTTTAATCTGTGGATCCAGTACGTTTCCTCTTTGGAAATTGATTGTACGATATCTTCACCACGGCATTATGGTTGTTTTTGGGCAATTCCCATAAATGATAATAATGATGGATCAGAATTGTGTGAATTTTTAAAATGTGCTGACACACTGTGGGTCATCAAACCTTTTTTAGTGTTATTGGCATGTTCCCTAATCCGTGTCTTTAGACATCTATTGGTTCTATCTACATATTGTAAACTGCACAGACATTCTAATAGATAAATTACATTTTTACTATTGCATGTTATAGTAGTTTTTATATTGAATTCCTCTTTGGTTATATTTGATTTGAACAATGGTATCTTTTTATTTTGTCTCTTGCATGTTCTACAAGCTTTACATGCATGACATGGATAAAATCCTTTATTATTCTCATTGAAAAATATTCCTGCTATTGCTGTGTTTTCTATTTTTTTTGGGAGACAACTGGGTACCAACATCTGTTTTATTGTTTTTGGTTTTTTGTATATTACAAATGGATGATCTGATAGAAATGTTTGTAAGTCTTTGTCTTGTTGCCAATGTTTCTTTATAATTTTTCCATTCTTTTATTCGACTCATTATATGTAGTTATGAATGGTATTTTTTCTGACAAATCTAGGTTCCTTTTTCCTTCCTTGTTGCTGTTTAATAGTTCTTTTCGATTTCTTGTATCACATTTCTCCTTTGCCTTTTTGATTTGTTCTTCTTTGTATCCTTTTTCCAGGAAATGGGTTGTTAGTGTTTGACATTCTTTTTCATAGTCTTCTTGTCGGCTACAGTTTCTTTTTATCCTATTAAATTGGCCGTAAGGAATATTGTTAAGCCACTTTTTGTGGTGGCAACTATTATTTAGGATAAATCCATTGCAGTCAGTCGGTTTTCTATATAAACTTGTCTCTAGTTTGCCTTTGTTAACAAAAATGTATCCTTTCTGTACTGTATTGACTGGTTAGTTTTATATTAAAATTGTTCATATTTAATTCCATTATGAGTTCAGTCAATTTTGTTTCAGTGCCTTTCCAGATGAATATACAATCGTCTATGAAGCGTTTCCATGTTAATAGACCTGAGTTATTTGATAATAAAGGTGTTATTGCAGATTTTTCCCAAAAGCCCATGTATAAATTCGCATAACTGGGCACAAATTTCGTTCCCATAGCTGTCCCTTTGTTCTGCAAATAGTAATCCCCTTCAAACCAGAAATAATTTTTTCTCAACCTTTTTAGTAAAAATTATTTTTCTTCATTTTCAAGTGTATTGTCTTCATCCAAAAAATATTTCACAGCGGAAATTCCCTGACTGTGATCTATAATAGAGTAAAGAGATGTCACGTCACATGTACCTAGAATGTATCCAGGTTCCCATGGAAAATTACTTATAAATTCAATTGTATTTATAGAATCCTTCAGATAGGAAGGGAGTTTTTATACTAAGGGTTGTAGAAATTGATCAATATATTCTGAAAGATTGGAGGTGAGTGAGCCACATCCCGAAATAATGGGACGTCCAGGAGGTTCTCTTTGATTTTTATGGATTTTCGGTAATGTATAAATTACTGGAATCCTGGGAAAATTGTTATTTAAATATGTATATTCCTGCTTAGTTAGGATTTCCTGTTTTTTAGCATCATTTAGAATATTTAAGAGTTCTTTTTTGTAGATAGTAGTTGGATTCTGTTTTAATTTTTTATAGGTTTGTTCATCTGATAGCTGTGTTTGAATTTCATTAATGTAGTAGTCTCTCTTCATTATCACTATTCCACCTCCTTTATCTGCTGGATTAATTACTATTGTTTTATCATCCTGTAGTTCTTTAAGTGCATTCTTCTCAGCCCTTGTTAGATTATTTGTTTTACGTTTGTTAATTTCCATTTTGTCAAGATCCTCTAATACTAGATGTATACTGAATGTATTGATAAAGTGTCTGTTAGCAAAGGAGGGGTTGGAAGTGGATTTTGGTTTCAGGTATGTATGCTGGAATAGTATATTTGTGTGGATATTGTGATGGTTCATAAATTATTTTTTCAAGCTTAATTTTCTAATACATTTATGAGTGTCTATGTAGGTTTGGAATTTACTCAATTAGTTACTGGGGACATATTTTAATCCTTTCTTTAATACTTTGACTTGATTGGAAGTGAGAGTCTTTTCTGAGAGATTGTAAATTCCTAAAAGGGGATCCACATCTTCCTTCTGTCTGATGTTCTTTTGTTTCTCAAGTCGTCTCCCTCCTCTCTTTCCTCGTTTTCTTCCCTTATAATTTTTTGTTTCTTGTTTGGTGTCCCTGTTAATACATCATCCCTTCTCCCTTGATATTCCCTCTTCTCTCTGTCTTTTTCTTTCCTTCTTTGAAAATCCATGTGGTTTCATTCAATGTGTTTGATTTATGATGATACGGAATCCTTGGTTTGTAGTATATGTCATTGTTCTGATAATGTTTATGGAAATTTAACCTAGGTCTCTCATCTATTGTCGAGTGCGTTTTATAATAATTCCTTGGTTGATTATAATTTGATTTTATAATAATTTTTCTGGTAATTTTTCTGGTAATTATTTGAATCATTTGTTGTTTTTATTTTGGGATTATCAGGTATATTTTTATCTCTCCAATATTTGGAACGTTTTCTTTCGATAATTTCTTTCTCCATAGATGTTAATTTGTTTTGTAGTTGTTTAGCTTGTTCTTGGTATTCCCTCACATTTTTAATTGGTTCCAAATTCTCTTGGATGTTATTACGTTCACCTTCAATCTTGTCTAATTGAGATTTGTGATCCATAATAATGAGGCTCATAAGGTCAAATGATGTACGTTTTAGAATAAAGTTCCATCTTTCCATAAAAGTGGGATCCTCGCTTGTAAATGTTGGAGATTTGTATATTCTTTATTAGAAATATATTTTTTATTATAGTATGTGATGCTGGATAATCCCTTTAAAGCACAATTGAGGTTACAGTATGTAATAAAAGGCACTAAGTTTGCCCAGGGGCTGTAGCCCATAGCACCCAATCAGCAGGTAGTATTTACTGGTCACGTGTTCAAATGCCAACATCTTATTGGTTGATATGGGTTATGGTTCCTGGGCAAACATAGTGCCTTATATTACATATGGGGGTAAGTGACTTGTTTGGGGCAAACCAAGGGCTTTAAACTGTAAGCTCTTTAGGGCTGGGACCTCCATCTTACTGTGTCTTATAGTACCACATAGCACTTGAAGGGGTGTTATACATTTGAGGTATTTTTTTGTATATTATAGAATTCCGTTCCTATCAACTTTACAAATGGTCCTCATTATTTATATTTTACAGTTTTTAAGTTATTAGCCTTTTTTTTGTAGAACCTGTATTATTTTTTGTGAGACAGACACAAAGCATCAAAGAATGGTGTCTCACAGTAAATGGCCGAAGGGAAGGAAGAGGATCCAAAGATGCATAAGATGGTGCCCTGAGCTACTCTACATGAGATTCACAATTAGGACACATTTTTCACTAATGCACTATGCAGGGAGGAAGCAGGGAGGGGGCAATATAGAGGGTAGTGGATGGGGCTTTTCACATTAGGAGGGGTTTAGTTATCCTTTAAAGTAGATATCCCCCTAATCCTGTTGGTAGTAACTATACTGTAACTATACTATGTGGTGTTGTTCACTCTGTACTAAAAATTATCATTTACTTTAAATTTGGCCCCTTTATTGGAACTACCCATAGATCTGCTATGGTCTCTGTGTTTCATATGAGGGGTGGTCATGTTCTAATGGTCCCAGGGACGGACTGTGCCGGCAGACACTGTGAAAAAAACCCTCATGGGCCCCCGCCGGCCCAAACCCGCTCCCGGGTTTGGGCCGTGCAGCACAGGATTTCCTGTAGGGAATGGTCCCCTACCAGAAGCATAGTAGGAGGGGTATAGCCAGTCACAACCCTGCTTTCATACTATAAAATGCATGCTTCAGTTCCCTTTCATGTCTCTCTAGCTACTAATTGGTTCCTGCCCTAAAATGCAGTGTGCTGAGTGCTGCAGCTCTGTTGCACAGCTTGGGAAAGGAGACAGTAGGAAGTGGAACAGATAGGTGGTACTAGTTTTTGTAGACATTTTCAACAAATTAAAAATAAATTTTTTAAGCACATTCCTTCTATATTTAGATGTGTATATTTAGAGGAGTATAAGGCACTGGCACATTCTTGTTTACACAATAAGTCCCCTTTAAAGGGAAATATTTATGATATGTATAAACCAATATTATACGGTCCTTTATTATGATATATATTTGTTGGCTGGTTAATTGACTGTCATGCTGAATTTAAGCCACTAATATTATAGACAAGTGTATTTTCCAAGGAAAATGGATAAAATTTGTTTGCTGTCCTGGAAGGCAACATGGAGCTGACAGGCCACTTATTCTAAATGACTCCTAATTATGATTGGACATGCATCCCATGCAGATGGGCACTGCGGGTCTGGCAGGCATTGGGCATAAGCTTAGTGTCTGTGCCCAGCTCTTTTGCAAAGGACAATGTAATCCTGAGCATGACAGAAGCTCTGCTGAATTTTTAAATGACTATGAAAATTGTATCTGTATTGAGACCTGATTTCTAAAGAGAAGGGCTTTTCAAAATCAAGTAGATATTAAAATTAGACCATGTAGTAACAGAATGGAAAGGATCTTTGGGAATACATTATCCGTGTCTCTGCATTTGGAAATCCATACATAACATTTGCTGTTACATTTGCAAAAGGAGGCTCAACTAAGTATTGATGTAATGTCTGTGTTGAGGTGCCCAAATGTATGCACCTGTCTAATTTTGTTATTATGCATATTTTCTGTTAATCCAAATAAACTTTATGTCACTTCTGAAATACTGATGTTTCCATAAGGCATGCTATATATTAAAAGGATGTTGCTACTTTGAAAGCTCAGCCAATGATAAACAAAACTACAAAGAATTTTTCATATGACTTCACTAAACTTTTTATAGAGCATTATAAATAGACCCTTAAGTGTAGTTTCCATTCAGTCCAGCAACAGCATACAATACCAGGTGCAGACTGACATAACAGACATATTTGTGCCTTAACATATTCTTAGCAATTTTATTGCCAAAGTGGGAGGAATTTTGATGCCCAGGCCATACTGCAGCTCTTGTGATTCAACCTCAGTATTCCTGCAATACTTATATTTTTCCCTTCTATTGACATTATCAGGGAACATAGAGCACTCTTTTCAGGGTGGAAATATTTGGGAATTGGTTGGTTAGCTCCTATCAAAGCTGTATGAGATCATCAATAAGGGCAATTCCCAGATGCCGAAATCCACAATATTTGGATTCAGCTGAATACCAAATCCTCCGCCAGAAATTATGCTGAACCAAACACCAATTTGCCTATTAAAAACTATAACAATAATTGGACCATTGAGAAATATGTCAACAAATCTGTGCCTAGATGGTGCCCAGCCCAGCAAAGTCACATAGCAACAACAAGGATGCTGATTTGACTTGGACAAAGTGTAAAGATTCAGGTGAACCAGATCTTGCAAACATTGATTCATACAGGTGAAAACTGAATATCAAATGCTGTGCCTCTGTATTTGTTCATCAGACAGTGACATTTACTGCAGTGAGTTCAGTTATTAATGATAGTAATGCTCTAGACATCCTCGTCATAGGGTTTGTTATGTATAAACTTAACACTCCTTGCATTTAGGGTTGCCCCTTTGCTGGGGCTGGAAAACGGGCAGAGGGGCTGAGCAGATGACGCAGTAGGTGGGGCGTGGCCGGTGATGGTGGGACGGGACCAGTGACACCAGGGGCGGGACTGGTGATGTTCGGGGCGGGACTGATGCCATGGTGATTGACAGATTGCCATGTAATTATTTTCAATGTCCTGTCCAGATTTCCTTATTTGGAAATCCGGACAGGTAGCACTCCTACTTGCATTAGACCAAATGTCTAAAGCCAGTTTGTTATTTTTCTGAACATCAAACCGAAAACTGGTGGGACTCTCCTGTAGGCTGTCTGAAGGATTCCCACCCCTCACTATTGATCATATTCTATTGAATACCTACCAACATCTAGCTTCAAAACACGTTACATTTTGGAACTGCCTTCAGGAGAAAAGTGCCAGTAGAGGTGAAGTCGGGACTATACTATGTTACATTGTATTATCATAAAGTATGATAAAGTGCAATATTTTCTGTTTCTCACTAAACCCTGCAGAACAATACCTAAGTGCCTCATTTTCCCAGCACCGTTCTAAATAATGGGAAATGGGGGAAGGGTTGACTTTTTGCTCTTAGACTGACCTTTCAGCTGGCAGTTACTGTATACCGCCCCAGAGATGTGTGTCTCACAGCTATTTCCTCTCCTTTTGTTTAGTGGGGTCAGCTCTTCTTTGTACCCAGCACTCTGTTCTCATTATCTGTGTTGTTAGTGCTGCTGTGCAGCTCTCCAGAACAAAGTAAATATCGCAGACATAAAGAATTAAAACAGTCTTTTAAATACAATGGTTTCATAATTGTCACTAAAATTATAATAAAATTCTCATGTACAGTACATCTTTGTCCATGTACCAGTTTTAACCACAAACTCCCAGGTCACTTATTCTTCAACCTTTACCTTCTCTCAAAAGTATTTGACCTCATTGCATGCCTCATTGTGTCAATTTTAAGCAGATAATTTTAATTAATTCAAATTAATTTAAATTCAAATTACTTCAAATTATTTGATTTTTTCTTTAAAAATAAAACAGTACCTTTTACTTGATCGTAATTAAGCTGCATGAATCCAAGTTGGTGGGAAAACAATCTTTTTGATGCCTGAAAACCGTGTACTCTTTGTATTACTGTACGAAACCCAGTGCAGGTAAGGATATCTATCAATTGCCTTTGTTTTCTGAAGTTTTTTCCTCCAACCTCCAACCTCCAACCAGAAATAAATCGGACTTTATTAAATAACCCCCCCTTCATTTTTAAAGGGGATGTAAAGGCTAAAAGAAAAACCCATTTTTAATTTCTTTAATGAAAAAGAAACCTTTCTCCAATATACTTCAATTAAAAAAATGTCTGCCGTTTTTATAAGAAACCTGACTGTATGCACTGAAATTTTCTCTTTATTTACTTGCTCTGACTGCTGAGGATAGGAATCCTCAGACAGTTCCTAACTTTGTTTGTTTCCCTGTAGAGCAGCCTGTGAATGTGTAGAGATTCATATCTGCAGCAGTCAGAGCAAGTAAATGAAGGGGGAATTTCACTGCATACAGTCAGGTTTCTTATGAAAACTGTACAGATTTTTTAACTGAAGTATATTCGGGATAGGTTTATTTTTCAGGTAATAGATGGTATTTTATTTTTGCCTTTACATCCTTTTTAATGTTTCCAACTCCAGCTGCAGGGACAAAGATCATGGAGCCAGATTTAAACAGATAAACTAGGATTCTATATGGAGGATTTTTTTTTGCTGCAGCCAGTGGTTCTGGAGAGTTAGAGAAATTTTGTGTTAAACAATCTAAAAAACTATAAAATCCACATTAGATTACATGACAACACCGGACCCAGGGCAGTCTGCAAATTCTGATTATTAACAAGTCTTGCTGTATCTGCTTCTAAGGCAGATAGGATTATATTGTTTGACTTGTGCTGTTTTGATAATTTATGACAATCCCTAAGCAACAGCCCAGACCACAATGAGGATGTGCATGGTCTTGGTCTTGCAAAAATGTTTAGCAAAGTTACGAGATGGTGACCCCCTGTGGCCAGCTTTGAAAGCATAAATAATTTGTTTAATTAGGCTTCTGGTGCAGTTCATGTTTATGTTTAGTATACAAAATACAGCATTTCTAGCATTATTCTATTTTAGACTTTAGTTTCCCTTTAAATGATTTTTAGCAAACTTAAGATCTGGTAATCCAAATTGCAGAAAGATCCCCATTTTTGAAAATCCCAGGTTCCCGAGCATTCTCGATAATAGATCCTATACCTGTATTTGGTAACCAAATCAAGATGTTTCTCTTAGTAATAGTGCTCATCCTATTAATTGACGGTCAGATTTGGTAAACTGGGAAAGCCGCTCAAAGTTTGGCTGGAACCTGGGTGTTTCTTTAATTGTTCAGCTTTGCCTGCTGCTGCAGTTATTAGCTACTTAGATTTTATCAACCAAATAGGTTTTGCAGCAGCCCCTTACAAACACTTGGTGCGTTGGTCGGTTTAACTTTTTTAAGTGAAAACAATGCACACATAGTGCTGAGGATCTCTATATGTCAGTCTTAATGTGTACTGAAATGAATAGCATAGGAATGTGCGAGCTGGGAGAGAGACAAGCCAACATTTGGGATTCAGATACATGATCTTGCATCAGGAATTTTCCAGGCGGTGCTCTCTACTAGTACGCTGGGTCATAGCCCTGAGACGCTGTATTTTTGGAACTTCAACTGCCAGCGCAACAATAAATGTCAGGCCTCAGGTTGCTAGGGCTATCGTAACATCCTTTGCATTAATTCTTTCGATCTTTTTTTTTCCCCAATTGATGGAAATCTTTATAGATATGTAAACAATAGCAGTATTTTGAAAGACGATTGGGGGGCTTATTTATCATGGTGTGTAAAAATTCGA
>NC_054378.1:27575236-27585236 GCF_017654675.1 Xenopus laevis | reverse complement strand
ACCCCAGAAAACCATATGTTTTTGGAAAGTACACATTCTGACGAATCTAATATGGGTATGCACGTCTTTCTACTCCAAAGTACCAAGCCGCAAAGCTTTCCTACATTTGGCAATTTTTACAACATTACAGAAAATCACCTCAATATTGCAACTCTGAAGCATCGTATCTCCCACATATCATTACATACCAAGAAAAAGCACCCTAAATATGAAAGCCAAGGGTCTGCTGAACAATTTGATGCCCAATATGCATAGGTACACATAAGTATATGGCATATAGGGGCCATAGAACGAAGACAGTTCTGTAATTCCAAATACTGCAAAATCAGCACATTTACAGCATTTTTCAAGGGGCAAAAGTACAAAAATTTATGTTCACCCCAGAAAACCATATGTTTTTGGAAAGTACACATTCTGACAAATCTAAAATGGGTAGGCTCGATTTTCTACTCCAAAGTACCAAGCCGCAAAGCTTCCCTACATTTCGCAATTTTTATGACATATACAAAAATCTCCTCAATACTCCAACTCTAAAGCATTGTATCTCCTACATATCAATATATAGCAATATAAAACTCCCTAAACATGAAAGTCTGGGGTACGCTGAACAGTTTGATACCCAATATGCATAGGTACCCCTAAGTATGTGGCGTATAGGGGCCCCAGAAAGAAGACACCCCATACGAGTTCTGTAATTCCAGATACTGCATAACCAGCACATATACAGCATTTTGCAACAGGCAAAGGTACAAAAAACTAGGTTCACCCCAGAAAACCATTATTTTTGGAAAGTACACCTTCTGCCGAATAAAAATTTGCTAAAACTGTCTTTCTACTCCAAACGTACATACTGCAAAGCAACGCTAAAGGCAGTGGTTTTTATGATATTTCTGAAAATCTCCTAGAAATATTGCAGTTGGTCGCATTTATCTCACCCAATTTCTTATATACAATTAGAAAACACCATAAATATTGACGCTAAGGGTCTACTGAACAGTTTGATGCCCAATATGCATAAATATACCAAAGCAGGTGGGCACGTGCGGACCCCAAATGAAAATCGTGCTTAAGAATTTCCTCGCTGTCAATTCGCCTTCTGTGAAGATAGCACTCTGACTCCATATAATGTGCCGTAAGACCCCCTAACAGTACGAAGACCCCCCAAAACCATATATTTTTGGAAAGTACACATTCTGCTGAATAAAAATTTGCTATAACTGTCTTTCTACTCCAAACTTACATACTGCAATACTATGCTAAAGGCAGCGGTTTTTATGACATTTCTGAAAATCGCCTAAAAATATTGCAGTTGGTCGCATTTATCTCACCCAATTTCTTACATACAATTAGAAAACACCATAAATATTGACACTAAGGGTCTACTGAACAGTTTGATGACCAATATGCATAGATAAACCAAAGCAAGTGGGCACGTGCGGACCCCAAATAAAAACAGTGCCTAAGAATTTTCTCGACTGTCAATTCAACTCCTGTGAACATAGCACTCTGACTGCATATAATGTGCCGTAAGACCCCCTAACAGTACAAAGACCCCCAAAACCATATATTTTTGGAAAGTACACCTTGTGCCGAATAAAAATTTGCTAAAACTATCTTTCTGCTCCAAATGTACATACTGCAAAGCAACGCTAAAGGCAGTGGTTTATATGATATTTCTGAAAATCACCAAAAAATATTGCAGTTGGTCGCATTTACCTCACCCAATTTCTTAGATACAATTAGAAAACACCCTAAATATTGACACCAAGGGTCTACTGAACAGTTTGATGCCCAATATGCATAGATATACCAAAGCAGGTGGGCACGTGTGGACCCCAAATGAAAATAGTGCTTAAGAATTTTCTCGGCTGTCAATTCGCCTTCTGTGAAGATAGCACTCTGACTCCATGTAATGTGCCGTAAGACCCCCTAACAGTACGAAGACCCCCCAAAACCATATATTTTTGGAAAGTACACATTCTGCTAAATAAAAATTTGCTATAATTGTCTTTCTACTCCAAACTTACATACTGCAATACTATGCTAAAGGCAGCGGTTTTTATGACATTTCTGAAAATCGCCTAAAAATATTGCAGTTGGTCGCATTTATCTCACCCAATTTCTTACATACAATTAGAAAACACCATAAATATTGACACTAAGGGTCTACTGAACAGTTTGATGCCCAATATGCATAGATAAACCAAAGCAGGTGGGCACGTGCGGAACCCAAATAAAAACAGTGCATAAGAATTTTCTCGGCTGTCAATTCGACTCATGTGAACATAGCACTCTGACTGCATATAATGTGCCGTAAGACCCCTAACCGTACAAAGACCCCCCAAAACCATATATTTTTGGAAAGTACACCTTGTGCCGAATAAAAATTTGCTAAAATTATCTTTCTGCTCCAAATGTACATACTGCAAAGCAACGCTAAAGGCAGTGGTTTTTATGATATTTCTGAAAATCGCCTAAAAATATTGCAGTTGGTCGCATTCATCTCACCCAATTTCTTACATACAATTAGAAAACACCCTAAATATTGACGCCAAGGGTCTACTGAACAGTTTGATGCCCAATATGCATAGATAAACCAAAGCAGGTGGGCACGTGCGGACCCCAAATAAAAACAGTGCATAAGAATTTTCTCAGCCGTCAATTCGCCTCCTGTGAACATAGCACTCTGACTGAATATAATGTGCCGTAAGACCCCCTAACAGTACAAAGACCCCCCAAAACCATATATTTTTGGAAAGTACACATTCTGACGAACACAGAGTTGCTAAAAATATGTTTCTATCCCAAATTATCAAAGTGTAAATGAGGCTAAAACATTACATAAGGAAAAACAATGCAAGCATAAAACTGCAATAAAAATCACAAAAAAGCAAATACAATTAGGAAAATCAACGAAATAACAAAATAACTGATCCGACAGCGTGGTTAGAGGTCAGAATGCTTGATCCAGTAGTCATGCTGTGAAATCTAAAGTTTTTAGGGAAATAACATAAGGGAAACTTAGAAAATGAACTAAAAAAACAAAAAAAAAACCCCTATAAGTGTGTGTTTGTGTATGCATGGATGTACAGCTCTAAAAAGTGTATAAATATTTGCATATATGTATTTGAGTATGTAATATATGTGCAAAAGTTTGAAAAATCAAAAAAATCAGAAAATCAAAAAAAAAAAAAAAAAAACTACTTTTACTAGTATGTGTACTGTGTATATGTAAATGCCTGTAAATGCCTGTAAATACCTGTAAATACCTGTAAATAAGTAAAAAAAGGGGCACTTACCAAATCTAGATGAAGAGGAGTCCTTTTCAGTGCTTTTCAGTTGAAACACGCCGAGTCACAGCACCAGGAAGTGCGTGGGCGGAGCAGGAACATGTGCTGTGCTGATGCTTGGGACATGGAAGCTGCTGAATCGGTTGCTGCGTCTCTCTGCGACTCTGGAGTGGAGGATCGCCGATCTTTTTCAGGTAAGCTCGTTGCCTAGGGGGTTCTGCTGCTAGCTGCTCCTCTCTGCACGCTGATTTTGCAGTGTGTGCAGAGAGAGAGCTGTTTTAGTAAAGAACGTAGCTCCTACGTTCTTGGCACTTAAAGCCTTTTTTCAAAGAACGTAGGAGCTACGTTCTTGGCAGTTAAAGGGTTAAGGTAACATAGTAAGTTAGGTTGAAAAGAGACACGTCCATCAAGTTCAACCTTTTAACTTTTTTGAACCTGCCTAACTGCCAGTTAATCCAGAGGATCAATTGAAGCCTCTCCAATTTGCCTCAGAGGGGGAAAAAATTCCTTCCTGACTCTAAAACCGCAATCTGACTAGTCCCTGGATCAACTTGTACAATGAGCCATCTTCCATAACCCTTTGTTGCCTCACATGCTAAGGCATCCAAATCCTTCTTAAAGTTATCTAATGTATCAGCCAGTACAACAGGTTCAGAGAGAGAATTCCACATCTTCACAGCTCTCACTGTAAAAAACTCCTTCTGAATATTTAGGCGGAACCTCTTTTCTTGTAATCGGAATGGGTGATCACGTGTAAGATGGAAACACCTACTGGTAAATAAAGCATTAGCGAGATTATATGATCCCCTTATATATTTATACATAGTTATCATATCACCCCTTAAGCACCTCTTCTCACGTGTGAACATCCCAAATTTGGCCAGTCTTTTCTCGTAGCTAAGATTTCATACCTTCTCTTATACAATAATGTCCTGTTTGAGACCAAAACTGTACAGCATATTCTAAATGGGGTCTTACCAGTGCTCTAATATGTGGAAGAATGACCAATTCTTGCCGCGAATCAATGCCCCTTTTAATAGTGCTCAAGCTCTTATTTGCCCTTGATGCTGCTGACTGGCATTGCTTGCTACAGCCAAGTTTATCATCTACAAGGAATCCAAGGTCCTTTTCCATAATGGATTTGCCTAGTGCAGTCCCATTAAGGGTGTAAGTGGCTTGGATATTTTTACATCCCAGGTGCATGACTTCACATTTGGAGTCCTTGTAGATGATAAACTTGGCTGTAGCAAGCAATGTCAGTCAGCAGCACCAAGGTCAAATAAGGTATTGAGCTGTAATAAAAGGGTCATTGATTTGCGTCAGGAAGCGGTCATTCTTTGATTTTATAGAACATGCCCCATCTAGAATATGCTGTACAGTTTTGGTCTCAAACAGGACCTTATTGTATTAGAGAAGGTCCAGAGAAGGGCAACTAAGCTGGTAAAAAGTATGGAAAATCTTAGCTATGAAGAAAGACTGGCCAAATTGGGGATGTTCACGCTGGAGAAGAGGCGTTTAAGGGGTGATATGATAACTATGTATAAATATATAAGGGGGTCATAGAATAATCTCTCGAATGCTTTATTTACCAGTAGGTCTTTCCAGCTGACACGAGGTCACCCATTACGATTAGAAGAAAAGATATTCGCCTAAATATTCGGAAGGGGTTTTTTACAGTGAGAGCTGTAAAAGTGAGTGAAAAAAAAAAAAGTGAGAGTGAAGATGTGGAATTCTCTCCCTGAATCAGTGGTACAGGCTGATACATTAGATTGCTTTAAGAAGGGGTTGGATGGCTTTTTAGCAAGTGAGGGAATACAGGGTTATGGAAGATAGCAAGTTGATCCAAGGACTAGTCCGATTGCCATTTTGGAGTCAGGAAGGGATTTTTTCCCCCTCTGAGGCAAATTGGAGAGGCTTCAAATGGGGTTTTTTTGCCTTCCTCTGGATCACCTGCCAGTTAGGCAGGTTAAAAAAAAAAAAAAAAGTCAAAAGGTTTAACTTGATGGACGTGTCTTTTTTCAACCTAACTTGCTATGTTACCTCCAAAAACCTGCAAGAAAATCTTGCTGCAGATGTATCTGTAAATTGTTCTACAAAGCAGGACAATTGGTATGGTAGGATGATGAGAAAAGTTCTTTCTGCACGCCACAAACAGTTTTTTTTTTCATTTGGACAAGCCACAGTCATTTTGGAACAAAGTGATTTGGACTGATGAAACAAGAATTTAGTTATTTGGCCATAACAAAAAGCGATTTACCTGGCGGAAGAACACCGCATTCCATGAACACCACCTGCTACATACTGTCAAATTTGGTGGAGGTTCCATCATGCTGTGGGGCTATGTGGCTAGTTCAGGGACTGGGGCCATTGTTGAAGTTGAGGGTTGGATGAATTCAACCCAATATCAACAAATTCTTCAATGTTCAAGCATCAGTCACAAAGTTGAAGTTACGAAGGGGTTGGATATTCCAACAAGACAATGACCCTAAACACACTTTGAAATTTACAAAGGCATTTATGCAGAAGGAGAAGTACAATATTCTGAAATGTCACAGTCCCCCAACTTGAATATCATAGAAAATATATGGGATGATTTGAAGAAGGCTGTCCATGCTCGGCAGCCATCAAATTTAGCTGAAGAGATTTTGTATGGAGGAATGGCCAAAAATACCACCATCCAGACACTCATCAAAGGTTATAGGAGGCGCCTAGAGGCTGTTAAATTTGCAAAAGGAGGCTCAACTAAGTATTGATGTATTATGTTGGGGTGCCCAAACTTATGCACCTGTCTAATTTTGTTATGATGCATATTGCATATTTTCTGTTAATCCAATAAACTTTATTTCACTGCTGAAATGCAAGTGTTTCCATAAGGCATGTTATATAGTAAAAGGAACTTGCTATTTTGAAATCTCAGTCAAATTCAAAATAGACTAGAACATGTTAAGATAAACAAAGTCCGGGGCCAGATGGTATTCATCCCAGGGTACTTGCAAGCGTAGCTTTGTGATTGCTAAACCCCTTTACTTAATTTTTCAGGATTCATGGAGGTCTGGCATAGTGCCTAGCGACTGGTGAATTGCTAATGTGGTGCCTCTATTCAAAAAAAAGATCCCGTTCTCAGCCTCAAAACTATAGGACAGTTAGTCTGACATCAGTAGTAGGAAAGCTTTTTGAAGGGTTAATAAAGGATAAGATACTGGACTTTATAGTATATCATAATAAAAAACGCTACACTATATATTTTTTCTTGTTTTTTTTCTCCTTATCCTCTTTCGAGGTACAATCGCCAACTTTCTTCTGGAATTTTTTAACTGTTTTTTGGGGGTTGGAGAGAACCTTCGCCGTTGCTGAACTGGAGAGCACATTAGGTTTGAAATTTTTAATTGTAATATTGTATTTAGCAAATCATAATACTATGTGTGTGCCAGCATGGTTTTATGCATAATAGATCTTGACTTTGCTAAAGCATTAGTTACAGTGCCACACAAAAGGTTACAGGTTACATTTAGAAATGTTGGCCTGGAACATAGTATATGGACCTGGATAGAGAACTGGCTAAAAGATAGACTACAAAGAGTGGTGGTAAATAGAACATTTTCTAATTGGACCAGTGTTGTTAACGGAGTACCGCAGGGCTCTGTACTAGGTCCCTACTGCTTTTACTTGTTTATTTATGACCTGGAGGTGGGCATTGAACATAAGGTTTCTATTTTTGATACTAAATTCTGCAGAACTATAGGTTCCATGCAGGATGCTGACACTTTGCAGAGTGATCTGTCTAAGTTGGGAAACTGGTTAGTAAACTGGAAAATGAGGTTCAATGTTGATTTGTGCAAGTTATATACTAATTGGCAGTGCGTTGCTAGTTTCCTTAACTGAGAAGGATCTAGGGGTTTTTGTAGATAACAAGTTGTCTAATTCTGGGCAGTGTCATTCTGTGGCTGCTAAAGCAAATAAAGTTCTGTCTTGCATAAAAAATCCTTGAGAGATATAAATGAGCTGGAAAGAGTGCAGAGACATGCAACTAAACTGGTTAGAGGGATGGAAGACAAATTATGAGGGTAGACTGTCAAGGTTGGGCACTTGCGAGGGGACATGATTACACTTTAAAAGTACATAATAGACAAATAGCAGGGGACCTTTTTACCTATAAAGGGGATCACCGTACCAGACGCCACCCCCTTTAGACTAGAAGAAAAGAAATTTCATTTTAAGCAACGTAGGTGGTTCTTCACAGTCGGGACAGTGAGGTTGTGGAATGCACAGGCAGAATATCAAAGGCTATTGTGATACTAAACTCTATAGTTAGTATAGGTATATATAATTTATGTGAAAATATGGATGCTAGGTTTTCATTTGGAGGGGTTGAACTTGATGGACTGTCTTTTTTCAAATCAATTTAACTATGTAACTATGTGATCATAAACAAAAATACAAAGAATTAAGGGTTCCCAAACTTTTTCATATGACTGTACAGGGTACAGCCTACAGAAAAGTGAAATTTAGTTTACTGCTTTAGTTGTACCATTACAATTTAAAAAAAAAAAAAAAAAAAAAAAAAAAAGCAGAAATGTAACAGATTGTACATTACTAAAAAGGAATTCTGTATCCACTTTACATGCATAATGTGCATTTTGTATGCTAAAACAGGAAAGTTAAAGGACCAGTAACAAAAAAAAAAAATTATAAAAAAAATTTCTTTGTACAGAAAAAAAAACAAAAAACACCAAAACACATTTAAATTTAAATTTCTTTATTAAGAAATAACTTAGATTCTCCACTTGCGCTCCTCTTCAGAAACGGCGACAATCTATCGTGCCGCACTTTATTTCTCCTCCTTGCCTTCTATAGGAGATGGCCAGGGAGGAGAAATAGAGTGCCGCGGGATGGATCGTCGCCATGTCGCCTTTTCTGAAGAGGAACGCAAGCAGAGAATTGGTAAGTTATTTCTTAATAAAGAATTTGCAAATTTAAATTTAAATGTGTCTTGGTGTTATGTACAAACACATTTTTTTTAAAAAAAAAAAAAAATGTTTTATGGTACTGGTCCTTTCAGCAAAAAGTGTGCTAACTAACGAAAGACAAATTATGTTGAATGGTATATTTCACGCCAAGTGGGAATTTTCTCCTTCTTTATAAGAAATACTCAAAGAGAACAGAGGTTTGGGACACACTCAACAATGCCAGTTTCTACTGTTGTTCAATATATCAAAATTATCCCAAAGGAAAATACAGATAATATCAACAGTGTTGTATTATAACATTATAGTAATTTTATTAGAATGTAGTGTTAAATTTAAACTTTTTTTTTTTTAAGGTTAAAGTGTTTTATATAGTATCTTTATACAGGCAGATATCAAGTGCGGATTCAGCATTCCGTGACTGGATTGAGAGCCTTCATAGAGGACTAAACTAGCCTTTTTCAGATCAAAGCAGTTCTTTTGGACAAGTGTTGCATATTAGTGTGTACACTCAGTTCAGTGCAACCCCTTTACTGGACTTTTGTTCAATTGTTGGTGCATGGGTCAAATAATCAGGTAAGCAGAGTTTGGAATAAAGTAGTTTGTTTGGGAAGCTGGTAAGTGTAAACCACTTTATTACTGTGGAAGTTACTGAATACAGTACTGCAGTAAATTTATGTGCTTACCATTTTGGGAATATTGATATCTCTCGCAGTATTCTTCTGTTCCTGGGAGATATTGATATTGCTGGCCAAAAAGTTCCTCAAAGCTGTAGAGATAAATTGCAATTACATCTTACAAAGCATTCTGGCTCATAGGAAATATTAAAAAATATAAAAAAGGATAATATTGCACTGTGAGTGATTGTTAATGTAGTAAAGCTACAATATTCAATTACCGTATATACTCGAGTATAAGCCGATCCGAGTATAAGCCGAGGTACCTAATTTTACCTACGAAAACTGGGAAAACTTATTGACTCTAGTATAAGCCTAGACACAACTACAGCCCTGTCTCCCAGCAGCGCACCTTCCGCCAAAGAGACTCCCCCAGTGATCGACCGGACTTCTTTGCAAAGTTGATGGTGACAGAGAATTGTGCAGAGAGTGCTGTGTGTCATAAAACCTGATCTTTCGTATAACCAACAGATGGCGCTGTGTGATATTGCCATCACTGTTAATCCTTTATTCAACCAACAGATGGCGCTGTGTGATATTGCAGTTACTGTTCTTCTTTGATATAACCAACAGATGGCGCTGTGTGATATTGCAGTCACTGTTATTCTTTGATACAACCAACAGATGGTGCTGTGTGATATTGCAGTCACTGTTATTCTTTGATATAACCAACAGATGGCGCTGTGTGATATTGCAGTCACTGTTATTCTTTGATATAACCAACAGATGGCGCTGTGTGATATTGCAGTCACTGTTATTCTTTGATACAACCAACAGATGGCGCTGTGTGATATTGCAGTCACTGTTATTCTTTGATACAACCAACAGATGGCGCTGTGTGATATTGCAGTCACTGTTATTCTTTGATATAACCAACAGATGGCGCTGTGTGATATTGCAGTCACTGTTATTCTTTGATACAACCAACAGATGGCGCTGTGTGATATTGCAGTTACTGTTATTCTTTGATATAACCAACAGATGGCGCTGTGTGATATTGCAGTCACTGTTATTCTTTGATACAACCAACAGATGGCGCTGTGTGATATTGCAGTCACTGTTATTCTTT
>NC_054378.1:27562736-27565236 GCF_017654675.1 Xenopus laevis | reverse complement strand
ATGACCTGTCCTCCGAGGACGCAAGGGACTATGACAAGCTGAAGTCTGAAATCCTGCGGAGACTGGGAGTAACCACCTCTGTGAGGCACAGCGGGTCCACAGTTGGGAATTTAAGGTTAAGGGGTCACCCCGCTCCCAGATGTATGATCTCATTAACCTTGTGAAACGCTGGCTGCAGGCGGAAATTCTTTCCGCGCCTCAGATTGTGGAAAGGGTCACAATGGACCGATACCTGAGAGCGCTTCCACCTGAATTACGCCGGGGTAAGTCAAGCCGACCCAAATACAGCAGACCAGTGGTGGAACTGGTGGAGCGATACCTTGCCGCTGAGGACTTCACTACGCGGGCGGTGCCCACATCGAAGAGGACTCCTGCAGTGGACCGATCCAAGAAGTCGGCTACAGTGGAAAAGCTCAGCCCAGAGGACCCCGGTAACCCAGGTCTAGACCCGACAAGAGGAAGACCCCGTGGAGACAGCCCCCGCCAGACCCGAGGAGCTCCCCAGTGCTGGAGGTGCAGAGAGTGGGGACATATTGCCGCCAACTGCCCAGCTGATCCAGAACCCATGGAGTGTGGAACGGAGGGGAAATTGTCTCTGTTCGCTCGACCAGGTCTCGTTGCGGATCCTGATGTACCAACTTGTGTCGTCCAGATTGGTAAGCGCACTGTGAATGCATTATTAGACACAGGTAGCTTAGTCACACTGGTAAACACACAGCTCCTGAAGGACTGTCCTTTAACGCAGCGTCAAGTAGGAGTGGTGTGTGTACATGGGGACTGTAAGAAATACCCCACAGCCTTAGTGACTTTTGTGACCCCCGCAGGGACTGTGTGCCATGAAGTGGCAGTGTCTCCCATACTCTTGCACAGTGTAATTTTGGGCAGAGACTTTCCCTTATTTTCGTGAACTGTGCCAGGAGCAAGCTCCAGAGACTGAGAAAAGTTTTGAGCATGGTGAGGTGAGACCCCACCCTATTGAACTGGATACTTCTATAGAAACTGTTAAGGACAATAGAGTATCTGGGGAGAGAAAACAGAACCACCCATGTCAGGTGTTATTGTAAGTGGTACCGAGGATGGGTTGGAAGATAGTGAGTTGTTTCCCTTAGCTGTATTAGCTGGTGAATCTGAGGTAACTGCGGAGACCATTGAGGAACCTAGCATGCCTGAGCTAGAGGTCTCCCGGGATAACTTCGGAACTGCCCAGCTAAGGGACCCAACACTCACTAAAGCTTGGGAAAATGTCAAGGTTAAAAATGGGAACCCCGAAAATCCTGGGGTAGATTGTGTATTTCCCCACCTTGCTGTACAAAATGACTTGCTTTACCATGTGGATAAGGTTCGAGGAGAGATTGTGGAACAGCTAGTGGTCCCACAGCCATATAGGAGAACAGTTCTCAATCTGGCCCATTCTCATCCACTAGGTGGCCACCTAGCGTATGAGAAAACCAAAGACAGAATGCTACAGAGGTTCTTTTGGCCGGGGTACATGCAGATGTAAAGAACTATTGTGAATCATGCCCCGAGTGTCAGAAATCGGCCCCAATGCCCCATTTTCGCAGCCCATTAGTTCCCTTACCCGTAATCGAAATCCCGTTTGATCGTATTGACATGGACTTGGTAGGGCCACTAATAAAATCTGCTAGGGGCATCAGTATATTTTGGTAGTCATGGACTACGCCACTCGGTATCCAGAGGCTGTCCCCTTAAGGAACACCTCTTCAAAGACCATAGCTCGAGAGCTGTTCCACATGTTCACCCGCACAGGAATTCCAAAAGAGATCCTTACAGATCAGGGGACTCCCTTCATGTCTAGGGTGATGAAGGAATTGTGCAGGTTTCTCCAAATAAAACAGTTACGCACATCTGTGTATCATCCCCAAACTGACGGGTTGGTGGAAAGGTTCAACAAGACCCTTAAGGGGATGTTAAAAAAAGTGGTGGATAAAGATGGGAGGAACTGGGATTGTTTACTTCCATATCTCATGTTTGCCATTAGAGAAGTCCCACAGGCCTCTACAGGGTTTTCACCCTTTGAGTTGTTGTATGGCCGCCACCCACGAGGGCTGTTGGACGTGGCAAAGGAGACATGGGAGTCTGAAGCCACCCCACAAAAGTGTCATAGAGCATGTTGCAGACATGCAGGACCGTCTTGCAAAAGTAATGCCCCTTGTGAGAGAACATATGCTTCAGGCCCAGCAAGCTCAAAGCCGCATATATAATAGATCGGCTCGTGTCCGAACTTTCCATCCTGGGGACAGGGTGTTAGTCCTGGTTCCAACGGTGGAAAGTAAGTTCCTGGCCAAATGGCAAGGCCCCTACGAGATTATAGAACGCGTAGGGGACGTTAATTATAAGGTGTCCCAACCAAACAAGCGGAAAAAAGAGCAGCTCTACCATGTTAACTTAATTAAGCCCTGGAAGGATAGGGAATCGCTGTCCGCCTGTCCTGCAGTTGTAGAGGTAAAGATCCCACAGGTGCCTGAGGTAAAAGTGGCTG